>NW_016917025.1:113518-235392 GCF_001483705.2 Eufriesea mexicana
AATAAAGTGTCAGTAGATTCACTTTAACTTCCTTCGCTCCAAGTTAGATTAGGGTACCTTTGATACAGGTAGCGCCAGCAGGCTGCGCCACTAGGGCGCATGTCGGGTCTCGATGCGTAGCCACCTCCACGTGGTGAGACCTGGTAATTGGTATCGTTTTTCAAAGAGAAATCTTTGAGAAACGATGCCAAGCTAAGAGCTACGCTCTAACTTTAAAATATTTCTAATCTATTGTAAATTTTCAAAGTTTCTTTCGAACTTTGATAATTTTCTCATATTTTATAACAGAATTGTATTCTTTGTTGTTCCCATAGACTGTTACATGTTAGCTCCATTGCACTTGATACTCGGATTACATGTAGTACGGCACTGTCAAAGCTAGAGAAGCGAACAATGGTTGTCCGGTGGTGAAGCCTCAAATACACGTTACCGACGAATATTTTTTCCATCGGATCGAATTAAAAATGGTTTCGACAATTCTATCCCATGGTTTGCTCTACATAAAAGCCTACAGAATACGCTACTGTGTAGCAAATTCGTGTGAGATAAGGAATTTTCTATAAAAGTACGCTCCCTAAACCACCCTTTCCTCGACACTTCAATTCGTTGCCATAATTCTGTCAACATAGATCTACCGTAGAACCTAACAAAAACGAAAGCATCTCCGTCGAAATCTTCCCGTCAACGATCCATAGCAGGGAAAATGATTCCATGCACATTTCATGGGCTTTTGACTTCTTCAACACGACGCAGCAACGCGAAACAACGGCAGAGGTTGCCATTACACAGGTGGATGGTAATAGATTCCATATCCACGAGCTAGCGCCGCATTATGCTTTACATTTCCGGCAAAACACTATTAATGGCAGCAGCATTCAGCATCACCACTGGCAAACCAGCACGGCAACGCACTCTAAATCCACCCCCGTAATACACGAGCAAACCCGCAGGAATTAACTGTTCGCTCGTGCTGCCGTACGCATTGACTTTCGCCGCCATTCTATTTCGCTCACGTTTATTAATTAATAATTTCCCGGAAGGAATGCGAATTTCTATTTGTTCTAACCGACGAGATTTTGGGAAATTTTATCCTCATTGTTAACTCATATATTATTGTACACCTCTGCTATTGTACTGTAGGATTTCTTGTTAAATTAATTCTATGCAGACAGAGATCTGCGCGTTTAATAAAGAACAACTCCCTTTTAATAACAGAGCAGGCTTATTTAACTAAAATATTACACTAAGCTTCTCTTAATTCTAACTCTCAAACGATCCTCTATTCACTACGTTTCGACTAAATACACACATTCTGCCTTCTACCCTCTGACTCCTTCGCGCCCTTGCATCCTTATTTGAAGCCAAAACTCTCTCTTTTCGTATAAAGCTTTCTTTCTCAATCACTCGATTAGGTCATAGATATCCCGTGAAAATGATTCTTTCGCGATATCGTTTGTTCTTTTGCCCGCATCCTAGTATCGCCCTGAACTCCCTAGTCGAACCCGATGTCTCTGTTTATTATTCCTCGATTTTCGAGAAGCAGTATTAATTTTTGAGCGCAATTTTAAATCTATGTTAAAAATACATCCGAAATAAAATATAAAAATAACTATCCGAATTAAGATAGATAATGAATACGAATTTGGACCAGTGGAGTTACTAATTGATAAACGATCCAGCTAAGAAGTTAATGACTGTTTTATTTCACTCTCCAAGCTTCTAGAAATTAAGTATGATTATAATTCGGTCGAGAAAATGTTTAAAGGAAAAGAAAGCGGTTTTAGAATAGATTTTTAAGCGTGACTCTTATATTATTTTATAAATACGCCGAAAACACTTCGCTTCTGTACACGTCGTCCATCACGCGAGACAAGGGAGCCACGAAAGGTTAATGAATTTAGGATAATTTATTTTCGTAATGGTAGTTTTTATATATGTAATAAATTGCTGGACGCTCCATTGATCAATGTTAATGCACATATGTATATCATTTACACGATATCCACGGCTGTTTAACGACACGTTAATAATAGGTATAGTTAACTGGCCGTTAAACGATTATAGATCTTATGGAAGCCTCTCGAGGCGAGTAAAACGATTTGCTTCAATGTAATTCCGGTCTTCCAGGAAGAAAATCTCTACTCACAAATCCGTGTAATTTCTGAACATTTCCTAATATCATTTTTCGTAGAGATATTTTAATATTTACTACCGCCGATATAAATTAAATTTCCCACCCGTGACTTAAAATATGTGCTAAATTGTGATACGATTTTATTCGCTATTTATTTGTTATAATATATTTATTCACTGAAAGGTTTTAATATCGTGCGATTTATGTTTTTATATAGAGCGTATTCTTGTTAAGAGTTACATTATTTATAGATTTTATTTCTTAGGTAATATTTTACAGAATACTATGCTCACGAGCTATTTTATGCAAGATACTCGAAGAAAAAATATAAGAGCACCGAGAAAAATTTGCAAGATAGATTTAAATACCGCTCTAATACAAATTCATAAATCTTCATAAAATAATATAAAAATTGCAGACCCGTTATGTAGCTAACGCATGCATTTTTGTATTAATGCTTTCATTAAAACTGCAAAGGAATAAAGAAGCTTTCAAATTATGATTTAATTCTTTCGGGATCTTCCGTTTCTATATACCTTTTAATTATATCATCCCCCTTTCAAGTTACTAAGAAACAAATATTACTACACCGATTTACCAAGATTAAACTCGTGTTTACGAAGTAAAATAATTATTTCCTCCAAATGCAAAGTGCAAATTAACACCAGTCTTTTAACAATGTAATTGCATTTTTAACAGGACACGAATTTAACAAATAAATTCAAAAATATAGGAGGGCACCTAAGAATACTATCTACACGTAATAGAAAACCGTAACTAAATTTAATTAAGCATTAAATTAATAAAATTTCGTATCGAACTCTCGGTATCCATGATATTCGCCTAAACCCTTCAGAAATTTCTCGTAACCTCATTATTCTAAGGAACCACGAAAAACCAACCTTTGCCAATTAATATTCTACATGACACTTGAACCTGCAAACTAATTTTCCAATATCTCTACCTCTTCTAAGCAACTCCCTAAGCTCTCGATTGTTCGAAACAGATGGACCATAAAGGGTTATAGAATCTCTTTCACCATCGAACCGTTCGATCGCCTCTCCATGCACAATCAATCCACGTAACGTGGTAGACCCGTGCATGAACAAAACAGTTTTTAAGCGTCGAAACCGAGAGAACCACCGCTAGAAAAGCCCCGCGAACAACGAACCCTCGACTCGAGGAAAGGCATGTTCACAATGTGCACGTCGAATGTCACCGCGGGGTGTCCAACACTTGTACGCGAGGCATTCACCGCGGATATACGGGACTCCGTTCGCTTCACGGAGTTTACACGGCGAGTCATGTAGTCTATTGCCTAATTACACCATAATACTATACGAACGACACGATGAAAGAGGCAGAGAAACGGGAACGACTATACAGGGTGTCCGACGAAATCTACCACTGTGATTGCCTCGAATGTTATCACATGTTCAACGATTACAAAAGTATGACTGTGCAAGATGATGTGCATGGAAACCATACTATAATTTTTGTAAAATTTATTGCAGATGAAACTTCGATGCATGAGTAAAATCAGGATGGGAAATTTCTACAGTCATTTCTGCAAAATTTCTCTTAAATTTCTCTTAAAATTGGCTATAAGAAAGATTTAAGGTACACGTTCCTTCCCAAAATCGGTATCATGGAATCTCCATTGCAATTCTTAACGTAAAATTTATCGTACAAGAAAGTGTCGGATAGGTATAACGATAAATTTTAGACTAGAACTCTGAGATGAGTTTTCTAAAATGTATTAGGTATAAAGCAGACTATAAAGAGAGTTTCAATGGGGACGTGTATACGAGCTGCAATAAAATCCGTGCAGGCAGTTTATTACAAATTTTTGCAAAAACCATTGCGAAACGTACTATGAACAAATTTATATCTGGATATGTATACGAGCAGCTATGAAAGCTATATAGAAAATTCTGCCAGAAATTTTTGCAAAAACTTTACGATTTATGGCACTGGAAATAAACTCGAATAAAAATTCTTTTCGATATCAATATGGTTAGAAATACGTAAGTATATTTTCGGTTAAATCGAATTATCGTATACCATTTCCAGATATTTAGGCCACTGTCAATTTTTCCCCATATATTTGCAACTCACAACTTCGAGTCCAAGAGGAACAGCTTTTCTTAACAATTTGTTGCTCGTCATGTCAAGAATACATATTAGACATACCCAATAAAGAAAATAAAGAAAACAAATTTCGCAAGAACCTTCTCAACGTCCATGCGAGAAATACCTTCAAGCTTTTGCCTCGCAGTCAAGAGATCCACTCCTCGTCATGCCAAGAAAAATACCTTCTACTCGATCAATAGTCGATACCTACGAGTCAAGTGCACACGTTAGATTTTCCAACTGGATTTTCTCAAAAACTCATCCATCGATACTTCCTTTCTACCTTCAATTTCATCTTATAGAACCACCCCTGAACCAAACCACCCTCCGTTCTTCATCGCTAAGTACACGGTCGTCCAAGGACTAATTCGCTCCCGATTTAACGAAATTCGTACATTCGTACAGATCTGCCAGCAGATCTGCTCACTTAAACATCCCGAAGCAAATTTTCGATCGTGGATCTTACAGACATGCTTTCCACCCTGTACGCGCGTCGCGACGAGAAGGGAGACGCGCATCGTCGCTTATGCAAGAGGGAGAAACGGAGAAACAGAGACAGTGAAAGCCAACGTACCGTTCAATCACATTCATCCCTGATATAGCGCAGCCTATAGAGGGTGTATTGTGCCTTAAGCTGTA
The DNA here is from genome assembly GCF_001483705.2 of Eufriesea mexicana. Classification (NCBI taxonomy): domain Eukaryota; kingdom Metazoa; phylum Arthropoda; class Insecta; order Hymenoptera; family Apidae; genus Eufriesea; species Eufriesea mexicana. Next base: position 118,425 of record NW_016917025.1, read on the forward strand.
TTATACGCTACGTGTATGCAATCTGCATCCTCGCACACGCACCGCGTACTCGCGTTCACCGCTGATACTGACTATTAAGCGGCAAGACAAGCGCGAGGGTTGTCTCCTTTCGGCGTATTTAGTAGAAGAGAGTCGCGATTCTGAAAAGCGATTACGCGTCGCGCTGGAAAACACGCGCTCCTTTCGATGCCGCAAACGAGCCATCGTTTAACGACGGAGTCGCGAAACGGCTAGTAGGTGGAGGGATCCTGCGTTGGTAGTTGTTTTTCATAAAGGGTGGCAACTCGAGGGGTGGCTGATGGTGGGGTTAATGAGGTTGTTGGGAGATAAGGGTTTGGTTCGGGTTGAGTGCTGTTTGGTAACGCAATGTTGTAGCGAGCAATTGTCGTTTATGGTGAAAATTAGCCGAATTTTTCCTGGGTCGTATCAAGCTGTGACAGGGGCTTGGTCGAGTTAGGGATTATCCGGTGAGAGGGTGATTCGATCGGTGGATCACGTAGACTGTTGCACTCGGAATTTCCTTTGGTATGTTCGATTGTTATTTGTGGCAAGAGGTAGACGAGTTTCTCGTGGCTCGTGTTGATTACCGTGGGAATTTAGGCTGATAAGGTTGTTCCATAATTGAATATTTCGAATTGGTATTAGAGGAGGGAATCGAGCAACGTTTGGTTCACATGGACTATTGTAATAACGATTTGATTCGAGTAGTGTTGCTCGATAATATCGTGGGAGACTTGGACGTGTCACTTTTGGTTGATGTGAACTACTGGAATCGCGATTTGGATCAGCCCACTGTTATTTATTGCAGAAATTCAAGAAATTTCGGCTTATGCAGATGATTTTTCGTAGATATCAGAATATCTCAGGAAATATTACATCTTTAGAACCCTTAGTTCACTGGAACGAAGTTAGGAATGAAAGAATATGAAAAAGATTTTTAACGCATAACCATATTTTAATACCTGTGAGAGACTCGTTGCCTCGATGTAATTTCTTACTCGTGCCTGAATGTAAATCAAATATTTTACTAAATAAAGTTACAAAATACATATTTGTGAACAACAACGTATCACGGATGAGTGACACCGAGTGAAATATTACACTACCGACAGTTTGAAATAATATTAAATATTCAACGAAGATGTATTATTGATACATGAAATCATATCACGATTGAATATGTCTGCAAATTTTCGTATCGATACCGTCGTATCATCGTATCCATGAATGCAATTGCTTCCTGAAAGTACGATTCCTTCAAGGCAGGAAAATTCACATCGCTAATAAGAAATGAGGAGTACTGATCTAATAGGCAAAGAACCAAATGCGAACATGTCGTGCGAACAATCTTTAAGCTTTTCTTACAATATCGAAACAAATAAACGGAAATATATCTGCCATTTCCAAAGCCAAAAATTAAAATAAACAATTTGCTGTAAAAGTAAATTATCGCAAAATGCGTTGATCTGTGGACAAGAAGCTTGGCTGAGATTCATCAATCCTACGGATAAAAATTCAATCAACTGAATTGATACTTCTCAAGCGTACTAAAGTAATTTAACGCTCTAGTATTCATTGCTCGATTAATTAATAACTGCTCGATTTAACATTAATGATCCTAATCGAATAGCTTTGAGTCTCGGCTGGAATTCGGAATTTTATTAAACCTAAATCGAATACCATAAAGACAAAGACAAAGAATTCGAACAGAGAAATTACGACTCTCGTTTCGGGTTTACGTTTCTGGTTCTAACAAGATCCAGCTAAAAGCTTCGACATCCGGTAAACAAGGTTTAGGACTGAGACCCTGGCAAATAATTGGAGTCGGAGAACACTTTTGTAAACATTAAAATTTAGCATGGAAGACGTAGAGCTCGGGTTTCCATTTCATGTAAACAGTCATCAATTAAGAACCAGTTAATTTTGCTGCTCGATTTCAGGCATTTTGAAAATATCTCAGAAGGAGCAAAACAAGGATTTCGTAGAACCTAAACAAGAGTTTCTTGATTCGAATTCATGCTGTTGAATTGGAAGATTGAATTCATGCTATGAGTTTAACGCGACGGAAATAAGACATTATAATACGGTCTCTTAAACTGAAAATATTATTTCAGCAATATTTAAAACGTCACATATCTGATTACATTGTTTAACGAAGCATTGGTAACGTGTGAAACAGGTAATAATTAACAATAATAAGATATTAAGATATACAAAAGTCCAAGTTATTAATGTTTATAATACTAAACGATTTTTCTACATTTCCTGCCTCTTGTGATATCGAAGATCAGTATAAAAACGAACTTTAACTAATTAATTTCTCCTATCTCTAACTATCCTAAGTCCAATAGAGAGAACATTAACGTACATATTATACATACGGTAAATTACATACAAATTGGCTTCATAATTCACTATGTAAATAAATCGCATTACTACTATCCACCAATCTCTTTCTGAGCAGCAAAATTGACCAAAATCTCGCAGACCTGAATTTTTATAAGATTATCGGAAATTTCTGCGTTAAAACTCCTTGAATCTTTCAAATCCTAAAACTATATACCTATTTATCTAAGATATCCTAATATGAGACAAGCAGAAGCATGCTTTCACATCTATATCTCTACGAATTTCTAATTACTTGCAACGTTTCATCCACTAAATCAGAAAAATAAGAACTTTACAAATTTCTGACCAATCCTAAATCTCTCCACGCGAGATCCTGAGAAAATAATCTGACATTGAACAGAGAAACGATTATACCGAGATAGGTAATTAACGAACTTGCGGAATCCTGAGGGGTTTCCAACTATTCGCAAATGCGCTTAGCCTAAGTATCGATAGCAATGAGTAAAGTCACGTGATTACTTACCAAAAGCTGCCGTCGGCCGACGCTGTTCCCCCGACCAGCCTCCTCAGGGAGCAGCACGAGGAATCCGGGATAGGCAACGTGGTATCGTCACACGGTGCACTTTGGCACAATTTTCACGAAAGCACGCGACAATGTGCCGCTGGGCTGCCTATAGTCACTCGCGTCTCCAGGCACTATGACAACTCTGCCGTCGAGCAAAATCCCGCACGCGATCCTCACGTCCCCGATAATTCAACGAACAACACCGGCAGGGTCTAACAACCGATTAGCAAATCGCGAACCGACTTCGGATCGAGGCCCAGGGACTACGATCTTACTGCCTCTTCCTCTATTTCGAGCGACGATTCCAAGTCTCGTATCGCGACAATACACTTCTCTCCAGCCGAAATCGAACCGATCCGCGAACGTTGGAAACCGTACCGAGATGAAAACCGTTGTCGAACCGTTCTCGACGAATATCGCGAGGAATTGATCGCTAGCGAGGATCCAAGCTCAACGATCGCTGGACGTACACGCAGAAGTAAACGCGCGACGGGGGTGGCTCGTACGATCCGCACGAGCGCAGCACACGTGCTGCTCTGCAGCGTGATTCTTCTGCTTTCTTGGCTCTCTCTCTGGAGAGAGACCCCCGTGCGGACTCGACACACGGGGGTTAGAGAGCGTGCAGCAACGAACGGGTGAGAGAGAGAGGAAGAACAGAGAGAGAAAGGGTGAGAGAGAGAGAGAGTCGGAGGGGGTGAGCGAGCGAACGAGAAAGGGCGAGAAACCAAGAAGCCGGGAGAGACGAGAGAGAAGCGGTGTGAGCACTAGCGGGCACTGCTAGCCGTGGAAATATTATTAGGTAAAGCACACGCACGGACTGGCACGCAACGACTTGCGGACTCTCGTTGGGTCGTGCTGGCGACCCCGCGATTCGTGTTGGTGCCTTGAGTACGTTGGACCAATGGGCGGAGGGCAACGTTACCACCACCACCCTCGATAGTGGCCGACAGTGGGGATACTGGCTCCGCTTCGTGACATCATCGATTCTGAATGGTGGAAATGCTCAACCGTGCGGAAGGCTCATCGGAGGGCGCGTGTTGTAGCTGTGCAGCGCATGCGCGCAGCCCCGAGCCGCGCAACCCGACGAAAAAGGGTACGTGCGATAAGTTCGCGCCAGATGGAGACCGACTGCCTGCTTGCGCGGCACGGTGTCCGCCTTGAAATTATTTCCATGAACTGGGATCCCGCTTTTTCCGACTCTTTTTTCCCTAGAGATCTCGTCCTTTTTTCGCTCTCCGTTTTGCTCCTTTTGCTCCAGGTATTTCGTGCAAGTCGTACTCGGAGGGTGGGACTTCGTTCGAGTAAATCGAAAGCAAGCTCTTCGAAGGTTGTGGGATAGTAGTTCGATATAGATCTGTAAGAGATTAGACGTTGATTATTTATGATGCGATAAATTCCACGATTAGATTCGTTGACATAAAATAGATTTTTGCTTTTGCTAATGAACGGAAAAATGATAAATTTCTATAACAAAGATGAGATTAATGAGATGTTATCGCGATATGCGATAATAAATTGTCGAAAGTAGGAAGATATATCGTCAGCGAGCTTGGAATACTAGATAATTGAGTAATTAAATAAACGTATGTCCTTCGATTAGAAATTGTATGTCACTCGTACCTCCGACTTCTAATTTTGTGGCCCAATATTTAGATGACAAGTAAATCATCGAATAATTGCTATTATATTTCTCTCGCTTCAAAAAGTTCTCCAATTTCATGGCTAACGAATCCATTACCTAAGTAGTATTAGACGGAAAAGTATAAATATCCTATTTATGTTATATACATATGTATTTACGTAAATAATGAAATAATATTTATACTCACCGTTTCATATTTTGCCTCCGATTCCACGAACCTTTGAGTTACTTCGGTTTGAAAATGTGATTTTCTTCTCTTCTTATCCGACTCCATTGCAAAGAAATCCAGCTTGCATCCGCACCTGTAAAAAAAGTTCCATATTTTAGAAAACAATACTTACGACACCTACCCTATTATTTTAAAAATTAATTTAGGCATATCTACTTAAATAAAATAAATAAATAAAATAACGATATTATTGTATCATTTAGAAGATCAGACTATGAAAATTATGATACACTTTTACATCTGTTTACCCTTCCATCATTTGTTTCGCTCCAATAAGCCAAAGTTTCGAAATTGGCGATATTTTCTAGGCCACCCGTACCTAACAACTTCTATCCAAGCTTCAAAAACTTTGAAACCTAACCCTCGTATCCTCGCAAATTCATTACCATAGAAACATCTGCGACAGTTCTATCATCTCACCTTGGAAACCTGCAACGAAAGCCCCGTGAACGTATTAAAATATAATTTCCAGTGGCCCCCTTTGCGCGAAAACGATATCTAGTCACGCGTGACTCGCTTGTGGGTGTTATGCACTCGAAAGTACGTAGCGCACCCAGGGGGTGAGTCACCCTCTCTTCTTCTGTCACGGACCCCCACAACCTACCCCGCGAGTCGCTTCGTGACGAGGGGTGGCCTGGCGGGGAAAGGAATAACTGCATCAACCCCTGTCAGTGGCGCGCGCGTTTAGGTCCTCCCTTTGCTAAGAAACAAGCTCGTTTCACACGAAACGCCTCGAACGACGAGTTAGAAACGATTTTCTCTGCCAGGGAAAATACATCAACCGATAGTATCAAGTTATTACGCAAATCTGTACCGAATTCTTGTGAGAAATTTGATCAACTTCTGGAAAGATACTTTGAACGAATTAGTATAGACATCTCATTGACCAAACATTTCAGAAATTTATATTTTTTTATCGAATTTGTTTATGTTTCTATATTTTATTATTAGATTAGGAATTGTTGCCCAGTATGATCAAATTTCTAACTAAATTTTAATCTAACTATAACCAGTTAGTTGTTATTGGTGTGATACATTTTCAATTTCTCACCTTGTTATTTAAACTTGCTTAAACTTTACGAATAGCTAACCAAACATGGAGGGAGTATTGTACTAATTATAATAACAAAAAGAAAGTCATACAGATGTAACATGCTGACTTTAAATTTATCCACCAAATAAAGTGTCCAAAGTGACCTCCTCAACCAGAGTTACAACCCCTTACGATATTCCCTTGCGGATCATCAAACATGTTTGATCATATTAGGGGCATTTCAAATCATCTAATATACATTTAGCATATCGTTACTGAGATGGTACATTTCTAACTGGACTTTGACAAACAATTTACTTTATACATTCATACATGATACGATCCTGGTAATAGGAGTACGAATATTTTACTACTTATGCAAATGATCATTCCTACTATTACGAATTCAACTGCATAGAAACTGTGCTAAAATTTTACTCGGCCACACTCTGTAGTCTAAATTTTTATATGTTGTAATTTGGAAAGAATTTTCACATCTACAACAACCATTTTATCAAATTCATTAATAAAATTGGTTCAAACATTTTAGAGGTGTCAATGTGGGAACAACACACGAAAGTGCTGAAATGGCCTATTATTCGTGGTGAAAACGTGTCATTAAACGTTTGACGCAATCATTAACGAAGTAGCAACCTGATGCCTCGCTGCTCACGCACGAATTAGATCAAATAAGAGCAAATGACTCGTGAAGGACGGGGCTGGCGTCTCTTTTTCGAAGAATTGACTATATTTGTCTAGTACGTTTGCTTTCTTTATCGAATTTTTGGTAGTTTAGTGGAAATAGATCTCCTTGATCGACTATGGAATGTCTCAGGTTTGAGTGTATAAATTTTGAAATTACATCGAGCCAGTCAAAATAATCAGAGGAGTTGGTCGAACTGTAGATGTGTATATAGTTAATCATACGTACTTCATTAATTTAGAAATATATAATTTCTTATTAACGAGGCTTGAGAAATTTGACACAAGGTTGATTTGGGTAGAAAGTTCCTATGGTATCTGGGTTCACTGATCTGCCAACTTTCAAAGCTCTGTCCTACAACATTGGGATCAATCTTCCAAACCCTCACACGACTTACGAATTGCCATTTCCATTCCAATTTCTATCCATTCCTATTTTGTCTACTGAAACAAGATATATTTAGATATATTTAGTTAAAATTCTGGTTAGAATTAAAATTCTGATTAGAGGAATTCAAATTCGATCACCATAAATTTAAATGGAGCTTCATCACCAAGTAGAATTTAGGTACTTGCCAACTGGACCACGATATGTGCCATAAGTGTAACTAAGTGTTACGAGTGAAAAGGTTTGAATAAAGTACTTGAAACAGGTTAAAGAAGTATGGAATGGTTACAGAATATTTAATTCCCGACTAGTTTTAGGTTTTTGCCGATTTGGTACGCGTTTCAGGAGGCTGTGGATTGCAAGTCACGATGTGAAGCCAGCTTTAGGAGATCCACGCTGTGGAAGTAACGCGTTTCGATTTTGCGTTAGCTCAGCTACGCGTGAATCCAGCCAAGGTCAAGTCGTTCCCCGTTTCCGAGCATCCCTCCGCCGCTTGGCTAAGATCGATTCTAACGAATTTCATATCTGGGGTGGATCTGCATGAGCACGGGATAATATTTCGACACTGCCTGTGATTAGTCACACCTTCCTCCTCTTAGCGTTATTCGCGTGTTTACCTTAGCGTTATTCGCCCACTTTTCTTTATTATTATTGTTGTTATTATTATTATCCTGTTTTCAGAAATTTGATAGGTAAATGTATAACGATATAACAGTTAATAAAACAAGAAAATTGGGAGATAATTTATGGAATAGGCTTCTTTAGCGAAAATAAGAAGATCCATTTTTAAAACACGCAACTGCCTTTATGCTAATTTTCATGCCACACTGATTATATGCTATCGTAATTACGGTTTGAATTAATTTATGAGAATGTGGAGTAGAAAAGTTGAAAATATTTTTTCTAAGCTTCTAATGGCAATTGGTACATACGACGATGAAGTCAGATGACAAAATATTTGGATATCGAACACGATCGCACGTGTACAAGATCTAATTATACGAAATATCTGTCGAAATTTTGGAAACGTACATATGACATATCGCCTACTTTTATGGCAAGTTTGTGTAAATATTGTACATCGTAGTGACACAAGTTGATCGTGCATCGACGAATGTAAATTTACAGCATGTTAGAAATCGATGTCGCACTGATAGAGTATCGGAAAGTAAATAAAAATTATCAACAGACCTATGGAAAATATTGAACAATAGATTTCACAGTGTTCTCGATAAGCCAAGAAAACTCGAGTCTAATAACCTGTCACGAAATAACAATGATACCAATTTAGGATGTGTTAATTAATTGTTAATTAATACTTCTTCAAGAAAGAAGAAGAATATTCCAATGCCGAAATTTTTCCTTTTAAACAATCTACTATAAAATATGGTATTTAGTTAATACGATATACACGATTTAAATACGGAACTTTGCGCATAACATTTTACTTTCATAACCTTTCTGGCAACTTAAAATAGAAATCTTCCCTCTTACTAATCTAAAACAGGTTGAGCAACATTTTCACGTCACGCGTACAAAGTACTTCTAACGGGAACATTCAGAAAACGCAATGAATTTTATTACCTTACTTAAAGTTTCTAGCTGGTTAACACTGAATATGCGAACGACTGTGCTGAAGTTATTCATTTGTACTACAAAGAAATATTTTTGAAAGAGAATTTGAATAATATTTTACTTTAAAGGAGTTATTCCAGAAAAGGTAGTAGGAAATAAATAAATAATAATTTATAACTATTATTAATCGTCCGAAATAATAATTATTCATCATGTTCTTATAATAAAGCTTCAAAAGAAGAAGTGAAAAAGAGGAAAAAATTAGGAGTGATAGAATCGTGATAGATTCAATATAAAAGTTGGTAAACTGAAGACAGGAAGATGGAGATAGAAATTTTTACCGATACTAATTTCCATTTTTTAGTCTCCTCGACAGCGATACTCGCTAAGATTGGCTGTAATTTTCTGCAATTGTCACTGATCGACTTGTATTACTCGTACAGGTATAAATTTTCGTAGGGAAATGAGAGAAATTCAAATTAATTTTCTATGCAATTAAAACAACAGGAATTTATAGTATATTTCATTACTAAATATAGTAGTATAAGAAATTATACTTGAGAACGAAATATCATAGCTAATTAGAGACATAATAGAAAAAGTTAAGAAATTTAAATAACCAATCCTGAAACGATTTTATAACGACTGAGAAGTGGACCAAATACTTTAGAAGTATTTCATAGGCCTTGAATTCTCTCTTTGAATGTTCAATTCCCCATTCAAGTGCATTTCCTATCAAACATCTGGGTAATGGGTAATGAGACACCCATTAAAAAACTTGATTAGTTCAACCTTGAACCTATAAAATAGACTTCACTAACTATTAACCACTATTTTCACAAAGAATACTTCTTCGTTAGTCCCTGTTTATCAATGCTCCATTTTATTACCTTGAGTTTTTAAACGAAAATTTAGATCATCAGCTTTACTAATTATTCTTGAATACCTTAATATTTATGTCATAGCAACAAATTATCCTCATTTAACATTTTTACTCCAAATTACCTCCCCCTCCCTATTACTCCACTTTTTTGAGTAAAGATAGCTTTGAAAGCTTTCTTGAATAAAAGTGTTTAGCAAATCTAAAAATATATTGTATTTTTTCTCTAGTAAGCTTCTTTCTGGAGTTGTTTATATCCGTCTGATAGTTATCGTTTTCGCGGCTATTTTGAAGCAAACGTTTAACTCTTCATCCGCTCCGTTTTACTGAAACAGGACCTCATCGTTTTCTTGGATAAAAAAGCTTACCAAATTCAAAAATACATTAATGTTTCTCTTAAACAATTTTCTTTCTGAGCCATCAATAACTCTTCTACATTCATGGTTATTCTATACTTAGCTATTAGAAAGAGGACATTTCTACCTTTGCAACCTCACCAAATAGTTATAGCCAGCTCATCAACCTAATATCAACACCTTCCTCAAGTACAACGTCCAATTAATCAACCACGACACATCCTCTTAGAAATTCATCAATCGCTTCCATTCCTACAATTCCAACCCACGAGTAACCCATTCACCTCCAAGCTTCCTGTCAACCTCTTTCCTCGAGTGAAACAGCCAATTGACCAATTACAACGGATCCTCCACGAAATCCTCTAAATCTGCCAGCAAAGCTAACCGTTTCGTAAACGCTTGGACGATGGATTATTCGTGGCCAAGCGTTTCTGTCCGCGCAGGAGGAGGACAGGTGAAAGGCAGACTTCGTGGCAAAGGAAAAAGGAGAGACTAGCCAGGGCACGAAGGAGCAAAAGAGCGCATAGAAAGGTAAAACAAACAAATTAACGTCAGAGTCGCTTGTTTATTGTTGGGTGGGGACACGGTAACCACGCCTTTGTCAAGCACGCCCTCTGAGCGTTATATTCCCCTTTTTACCCCACTACCATCAACGCCCCTGAGTCAGTCGGTTTCCAACCCCACTCCGACTATGCAGCGACCGGTGGTGGAAATGACGTCAGTCTATGCCAGCATGCAACAGGCTGCTCCGAAACCGTGGACGTTCACGAACGCTTGCGAAACATTAGCCTCGATGCTTCCCTCGACCGGCTAATAATTAACATGTAAGCGGTACCTCGTGTGGATATTAGGGAGGAAGGATTCCCGATGATGGCTTCGATTGATCGGCTCATCGATATGTCGGTTGTTTGGCAGACGATGAAATGGAGTGAAAATTCGGTCCATATTAACTCCGTTTGGCTCCATAATTTTTAGGACAGTCCCTGAAAATGAATTGTTCCATTTATATTTTGTTTCAGGTGTATTAACATCGTAGACTGTATTTGGAATGGTTTGTTACTATAGGTACTGTACTTACTCGAAGTGTACTCTCTTAGTGAAATCTGGTAGATTCGGAGTGATTAACTTCTTTAAAGGGATGAAATTTGTCAAAGGAATTTTCTTCGTTTATACTGCACGTAAAGTATTTTCCTGCAACAAATAAATCAGTTATTAGTATATGATCTTTAAAATATTGTTAACCCCTTGACTTACGATTTAAGTTCCAATGGCGCGTACTATAATCAACAGCACAGTCGGTTACACGTGGAGCCATTTCGCCCGAACGTGCTGAAGAATAACAGATAACTCAGGCAGAAAGACATGAACGAAGATTAATCACGAGTCTGATCAATGTTGTTTATATTGGGCCCTTATTACAGATCACGTGGTTCAGTTTCTTTACCAAGAGTCTCACACGATATTGTAGGCAAAGTGGTTAAGGGTGAGTAATTTTACTGAAATAACTTGCAAAATTCGTTGAAGATAAGATTTACTTTAAGTCGATAGGGTGAAAATGAAATTTGAAATATGGAGGAAACATTTCCAATTTAAACAACAATTATCGACATAGATTTTGAGTTTGATACATTCAGAGAATTAGAAAACAAGAATCTAAGGATCTAAGAATTTAAAGTAGTCTCCAGACACCTCATTGAATATTATATATAATTGAAGCAATAAATCTGTAAATATTATTTGTGAAATAAATTCAAGGAACCCTATTACATCATACAAACATTAACCAAAGGTCCAATATTATTTCTCATTTCTTAGACTTTTCTCAAACACTCTAGATCAACATTTGATCGGGGTATATATTTCCTATAACTATATCTATTTACTATAACTTTTATCTATTTACAAAGAATTCTCGTGCATTCATGCAAACAATAATTAGTCAAAACACGCGGCACCAGAAACCACAGGACAACAGTACGAAGTGGCAAAGAATCTTAACTCTCGTCGAGAGCGCGGGAACGAAAAATGAAGCCCCCGCGCCGATAACAGTGGCTGGTAGGGTGATTCCATGGGGTCGGTAGAAGGAGGTCTATCCAGGTTCGGACGCTCAGCGAGAAAGCCGGCACGGATTGTAAATTATACCGGGCAGATAGAGAGAAATTCATGCTCTGATGACGCAGCGTTAACCACTCTCCGGTCATGCGATGATCAAAGGTAACAGTAATGGCCCGTGAGAGGATATCCGCTTGTATTTCGCCTAATATACTGCTGGCTAAATGCTGACGCGATTTCGAGAGTTCCTGCTACCGGGGAAGATGGGGAAATCCATTGAGAGGGAAAGAAGAGAGAGAGAGAAAGATTGACAGACTTGCATACTACCGTTTGTATGAATAATCAAAATTTAATGAAGACAAGGGGAGTTACAGGAAGAGTAAACGCGATAAAAATAATTGGAGCGAGTCAAGTGACTTGAAATTCAAATTTTCGTGTATCTAGGTTTTCTGTGAGATTATGGAATGCTGATTCAGAAGATTTTATTACAACGATCATAAAAATTGTATGAAAAAAGATGTAGAAAAATATATTAATATATTATATTATTTATTAACATGTAATTAGACTTGGCATTAAGCCTATGGTTATTTAGTGGATGAAGAAACTAAAGATGAGGTATCTCAAAAGAAACGGAATAAGAAGAAATATTGAAAAATTCCAATTAGACACACCATGATGTATTTTAAATCCCATCGTGACACTATTTTATTTTACCATTATATCACTGTAGGATCATCACTCTATTTATAATAATAATCACTTCCTATTTTTCCGGAAAAATAAATAGGAAGACTATAATCAAGTATAACTGGTCCCCTTCCTCGTTATCAAAAAAGAATTTATTGAATTAAGAAACGAGAAAATTCAGGTAAACCGAAAGGTTTCGAATTGCGCAAAGGACGGAGAATATGCAGAGAGAAGCTGGAAGATCATAAATTGTTGGAGCAACGTGTGTACCTAACGTGCACGCACGGTCGAGCGCGAGATCGCGCTTAGCCTGCCTTTCAAAAATTTCACACGTTACCGATCTTCCGACTCAGCCGCTACTCTGCAAGTCGATCCATCATTTCGCTAGTTTAGCACGGAATCCACGAAAATTATCCGATAACACGACACCCACCTCTCGTTTGTCTTTGCCGAACGTCTATCATTCCCTCTCTGTTATTCCCTCTCTCTGATCATCCTCTTCCGGATGATGGACGTAGCTTCGATCAGTTGCTACCGGTAAACTTCGTCGCGGTCGATTAAGAGCTTTATTCGCTAAATCGTGGCGATGATTTTGTGGATTTCTGACGATGTTAGATGCAGTGAGTTTTGCGGCTGACCTTGGTGTAAATAAAAAATTTTGTTAGTGATGTGATAATCCTATTCTTGATTTGGATATAAGTGTAGACTTTGTATTTGATTAGTATTTCCATGTTCGATTATTGGTTGTAATTTGAAATTAATAGACTAACTAGCAATATAAGTATCTACATTGAACTTTTTAACAGTCTACAACTATACTGATTTTCGTTTTACTATATAATTCCATTTTCAACAAACTGATTCTAAATGAGCAATATTTATAAAGAATCTCCCTCCTTATTACATCCTCAACATTATTGAAAACAAATATTTCAATATCCTTAGCTATTTTAAGTTATTGCTATACATCATTTAATTTAACAAGATTGTAATCCATGCTACGTACCAAAATAACATTGCCTTCACAATTATCCAAATTCCATTAACGATTAAAATAACCTACATTAAACTACCTCCAACTACAATCAATCTGCCTACCGATATTTCTCGATATTACAAATATTCCCTTCTTTTATAAAAATTCTTTCCATCGACATACACCCAGAAATTCGGCTATATTCTAGAAAAGTTTCGAACAAACGTGATACGTGCGCGCATGTGCGCATATTCAGGGCGAAGAAGAACTTTAATAAAGCGTCAACAGACGACGGTACATCGTGTACCCGGGGGTGACAAATAATGGGGTGTTCCTGTTCGGTATCGCTATAATGGTGTTTCTCTCTCTCCATGCTGACAATAGGTCGGCCAGGTCAAGTGTGCGTATACTAATCATGTTCCTGGTCAGGCTCGAGGTCCGAGAATGTACCGAGGAAATGCGAACTATGCACGGGGTACAATGCCCCTCTCACACTTTCGGCCAGATGCCATGGATATTCGTGCCCTAGCTGGACGCAGGAATATAAGTACGTTACGCAGCGAAACGCTGTTCGATGTACGATGTAGTAGATGATGGTTGAAAGAGAAATAAGGAAATATATAAAAATTTGGTACTCCTAGTTTGATTTATGAAAGTTTTCAAGGCTTTTCTGCGTATCTATTTGATGTATTAATAATTAATAATTTAGGAAATTTATTGTTATAAGATAAAATTTAGATAGAGGTCTTAAGATATAGAAGAAGGAATTAATACATTATCACTAGGACTATCAACCTATAACGAATAGTTCAATATAGTATACATATACATGTATATAAAAACAATGAAAGTAGTATAATTAAAATAAATAAGTATATGCTTATATATTTATTTATTATATTAGTAATAACTTACTTATTTATTATATATACTTATTATACTTATATACCATCTTTTCTCTGTTAAAGAAACCAATTAATCCTTCTAAAGCTTAACGTAAACCAATAATGTACCAAAGTTACTCGAAAAGAAAAATGTTCTCAAGAATCAAGAAGCCAAGGTGTCTACCTGCGCTCTATAAGTTGACGCCCAGAAGACGAGTGCTCGTAATGCCTGGCATTCTTCGAACGAAATCCTGGCGACGTTGGCCGACTTTCCCACATGAACCAATGGAGAGGTTACGCGAGGGTGGATCCGCCGTACGAGAAATCACAATGAAGACTTTGGGCCACTGTTGCGGGATCAGTGTGGAGAGGCAGAAGTGTCACCGAGATTAGAGGAAGACAGACGGTCCATGGATACAGATGGAGAGACGAGGATGCTGAATGTCCTGTGGGATTGTGTAGGATTAAAATCGAGTAGTCGGCTCTCTTGGCAAGGGGTAGAAATACATTGATGTATAGGGACGTGCCTGTTTTCTTTCTTTCTATTTTTCTTTTGGTCACTTCATGGACATAATGAGTCTTAAATCCTTAAATCCTCGAATGAATAACGTACTAAAGAATATCTGCACTCACTTGAATACCTAATGTAAATGTGTTTGTAGTAGTAATACATATATATTATAATACAGTATAATACATTATAATGTGTGTTTTATAACAATACTTATTCAGAATATTTTTTTTTTTCCAGAGAATTGAATTTATTTTATAATAATCCTTTTTTAATGTATTCATAATTTATAATTTTAAGGGCATACAACTCAGTTCTGAATAACTATAGTTTCACAAAGTTTCAAACTATAACATATAACTATTTTAATATTATTCACCTTGATATTTATAAACCGAAGCACTGGAATACGTGTTAAAATATCTCGAGTTTTGAGAATTTAAATTATCGAATTTTTGAAATCTTGATTCTCTTGTTCCTCGGGTCGTGAACTCCAAGCCATATTACTCCAAAATATCATGGTCATTACAATTGCAGGAAATGTAGTTCCATGTCTCCGTATTTCTAAATGTTGAATCCCGATGTCCCAAGGGATTCTAGCTGAAATTACATAACCATAACATTAATTTATATACAACATTAATTTTAAGTGAATTTTTAGACTATATTTAATAAATATGGATATCTATGTCAAATGCGTAGTTTAAAACAATAGGCCGGAATTTATACATATACTAAAGCAATTTACAAGCTTCAGCGAAATTATGTATGAATTTGAATATTTCTGAATATTTCGAAATTTGTAACAAACTTTAATTAACAGCTACCTAAAATTGGTTTATACAACATTCTACGCATATTTTATTTATTCCGACTTAATTTCCTATATGCGTAGCACATACACGTAATATAACCATGCCACGACCGTGGAAAAATAATAACAGATTTTTGTAGGAATACGTTTTACTTAACCTTGTTCCTAAGATATCCCACTATTATATATAATATTACACTTATAATAACAAATTAAGATGGCACTTAATTAATTATCGGAACTCTATTTAAAATTCGAAAACTCCGTACACAATACGATTGCAAATTCGATTCAAATCAAAGATGGCCGCTTGAAAAGTCTAATACGTGGCATATTAGCATATCACGTGACCGTGGAAAAATAATAAGAAATATTTATAGGAATACGTTTTACTTAACTTTGTTCCTAAGATATTCCATTTTTATGTATAATATTATACTTATAATAACAAATTAATATGGTACTTAATTACCTGAACTCTATTTAAAATGCGAAAACTCCACACATAATACGATTACGAAATCGATTCTAATCGAAGATGGCCCCTTGAAAAATTTAATACGTGGCATGTTAGCATACCACGTAACCGTGGAAAAATAATAAGAGATTTTTGTAGGAATATATTTTACTTAACCTTGTTCATAAAATATTCCACTTTTGCGTATAATATTATACCTATAATAACAAATTAATATGGTACTTAATTACCTGAACTTTATTTAAAATGCGAAAACTCCACACATAATACGATTACGAAATCGATTCTAATCGAAGATGGCCCCTTGAAAAATCTAATACGTGGCATATTAGCATACCACGTGACCGTGGAAAAATAATAAGAGATTTTTGTAGGAATATATTTTACTTAACCTTGTTCCTAAAATATTCCACTTTTACGTATAATATTATACCTATAATAACAAATTAAGATGGTACTTAATTAATTATCTGAACTCTATTTGAAATTCGAAAACTTCATACATAATACGATTGCAATTCGATTCAAATTCGCTTCAAATCAAAGATGGCCCCTTGAAAAATCTAATACGTGGCATGTTAGCAAACACTTATGAATTTTGCAACAAGATCAAATAAAATCCATATTTATATGAATATTTTCTATTTCTATATATTTTATACCATTACAATAGGTCGCATATATTATCAAATACCTCATACGTATATGAAGTATATAAAGATAACTCGCATTCATAACCCAATTGCTTATGTATATCATTGTACTATACCTATAAAAATTCACACGGCTGCCAAGTATTACATAACCTCCGAGCGAGCGATTCAATCCCACGTGCGATCTATCGCGTAATACCCAGATAACTAACTCTTCACGTTTACGACACAAGAAAACACTAACATTCGAACCACTCCACGCAAATACCCACTTACGAATACTTACAACAAGATTGACAGTATCGACGCCCATACGGCATTCACCTTACCATACACGAAGATGTAACGCAACGACGGTGGACAAAGACACAAAGAAGGGATCGAGAGGGAACGCGTACAATGAACACTTCTGTCCTGGATTGAAAATCCTCCACTCGAAATCGCGTTACCGCCCGCGAACGTGTGCCTGTACGGGCCGTGCGAAGGGATTAAATAGCAACGCAAAGTTCTCTACCCATTTCCACGATATTCACCGCAGGGTGTTCTTGGGTAACCGCAGATGCGACACTTCAAAGTGATGTCGCGACTCAGGGCTGTTACGCGTGTAAACACGTCGCAACGTGCACCGGGAAAGGATAAACAGCGGCGGGAGGGGGCGTGCACGCAGGTTGCCTCCTCGTTAGGAAATGCGCGCGGAATTTAATTCGAAATAAAGGGCTTCAAACGTCCCGACATGTTCTCTCAAGCTTCTCGTACAAGGGGAAAAATTATGGCTTTACATATTCTACCGTGGAATAAAAGGTAATTCATATCTAACCCAAATCTCTTACCCAGACTGTTCAAAGGCAGATTTCACGTATCGTTTTATTTAATATGATAATAATATATCATAAAACTGCATAAAATAATAATCTAATATCCATATAGTTCCGTATGTTCTTTTTATTGATTATCAAATTTAACTATAATGTAATTAAATTAATTAAAAATTAATTAAAAATTATATTATAATATGTTTAAATTATTTTATATTTATAATTGTTATGATTCTCAGAATTCAAAATGCAGATTTTGCAATTTCAAAAATAATGAGTAAAGGTTCTACGAAATATTATTAAGGTAATAATAATATGTAGTACCTATATAAAATAATATGTAAATTGTATGAAATATAAAGTAAAATTATATAAGGTATAAAAACTGGAAAATTATTTTGTTTATTACCTATTTTTCTCCAAAATTACTACTAATCAAGTACTATTTTAAAACCTCAATTTTGTAGCCAGGAAAAACTAATTTCTAATAAAAAGATGTAAAATAGGATTAACAATTCAGATATTCTCTTATGCCAATTTCTTTATGAAAAATCTACTATTTACAGTAGGAAAGTAGAAACATGAATGAATTAATTATTAAAAATTCACACCTATACTAAATCACACTGCTTTTTGTTCAATTTTTAATTCCTAATTATTACATTAATATTTTACATAATTATTCAATTTACACTAGTTGAAAGCAAAGAACTAAATTTATTACTGTATTTATTGATCATACATACAATTCTACATACTTAATCTATGACTATCCAAACAAAATCTTCGTACAGTCTAATAAACTTACTTGCGTAGGTAATAATACTTAAACAGTAAAATCTCTGATGTGATTTTTGAACTACTGAATAAACCTATCTCTGTATTCGAACAGTTGGGAAGGAGATTCTACATCATGGAAAAACGGGAAACCACAGAGCCATATAAAATCCAATTACACAAACCATTACGTAAATTATGAAAACAAATCTGCATCGAACGCTTCATTCCACAACCCTCCGCAACGTGACCCTCATCCCCAGATTCCAGTCTACTAAAAATTCTCACGGCATCATTCTTGCATATGAGGAACGATCGGCATGGTGCGGTGTAATTTTCATCACGGACATCATCGGAGGTGGTCCATTTCCCATCGACGGTCATCTGCCAGCCTCTCTTTGAGGACGTATCGCCGCCGGTGTAGAGTGTCCCTGGATCCAACGGCAGGTGACCGGTCGTCGGGTCACCTTATACGCGTACCACGCGTTTTTTCGTGAAACATGTCTAGGATTTGCACGATCCACGGCGTCATTTCTGCGCCGTAAGGCTCGCGAGCCACTCTGCGAGTCATGGCTAGTGTTACACTTCTGGGTGGTTCACGGTTTCACCGACGAACTCTTCCTTTTACTGCAGAACACGACCCCAAGATCGTTTACACGCAGAGCTAGCCCCTCTTTCCGTGAAAGTCCGCAGCCGCCGATGTAATTACTTTGAAACTCTTCGCGACGGACGGACAGATTTTCCAGGCGACGCCAGGGTGTCGTTGCTCCAATTGTTCGGTATCCACGTTGCGTAAGGATCTTCTATGTCCTTCTCTGTATCCTTGCATGCAGTATGAAGCAATGGATATCGGTTTTTAATTCCAATTGCCATGTTTTAATCCAATTGTGATTGTATACTTTGTTTGCGAGTTGATCAATCAAGATGGTTTTGTTAAAGAAGGGAAGAAGGTCTAATGCTCTCATTCTATCTTGGAAAGTAAAATTTGAAAAATATTTGATCGATTACTTCAAGAGATAGAGATACTTCAAAAATAAAATACAGTATTAGCTATCTATGTACGATACAGGAAACAGTGATGACTTGATGTATAGGATCATGTGCGAAATCTTACAATTCAAAGGAACCTAGTGCATAAAATATGCAATGGATTTATGTGATAAAATATTTATATATTAAAAATCTTAATAATTTATACGAAATATTAAATTATTTTAGTTGAAACCTAACAATTATAAATCATTTATCTAAACAATTATAAAATGCCCAGCCTAGTTAATGAAATATTTAGATAATCGAGATTGAAAAAAAGATGAACTCGATCATGTCATGTTGTCATACTATTACATCTATTAATATTTTTACACCTACAAATTTACAGGAAGAAATGTTCCAGAAAACGATATGATTGACACCAATTTTCCAATCCTCTTCTACGCCACTCCAAACACATTCGAGGATCGAAACACTCATCCGAATTAATTAAGAGTAGAATCTACTGAAAATATTAAGGCAAATATATAATTCTTCCCCGATCGGATCACACGGTGATTGCTCGAGCGGAATTGAAAGCGTCGATCTATCAGCATCGGGACTTTTTATGGAAATGACAGAATTGTGTCGGCGAAAAGGGTGTCGAAGCAAATAAGTGCAGTCGCGATACGACGCCTGTTCGGTCGCTAACAATAAGTGATCGATGGTCGGGTTCCTGACTCAGCAGACATTCGCGAAACCGAACACCATGGCTGGATTTTTGCGCGCAAATATGCACGCGACAGACGCCAACAAGCATGTACCCTAACGTGCCACGGCGTGTATTACCTAACTCGATATTCATAGACTTACAGAGGTACACCTAAGGAGCTTAAGACATTTTATGGACCAGTTACTAATTGCCTCTGATTTGTTCATAATCATGGCAGTTCCCCTAATTTGCATATGTTTCATCATTCTTTTTGAAATATTTTAGATTTTAGTTTCTATGTATAACAAAATATTTATTGAATATTAAGAGATTCCTTTTTGGAAATATTTTTGTACTATTTGTTACATGTTTAATTACTTTTTCGTTATGACAACTACTTTTTATGGTATATATTCTTATATCATAAGTATAATTTAAAATATAATAAGAAATAGTAATTTTAGCATTAACTATAATTTTTCAAAGCTTATCCTCATATTTGATACCTATACCAAATGTAAACTTTACTCTTCAACCACCTCTAGACAAGACAGTCTTATAACTCTAAAAATATCTAAAAACAGACTAAAATACCTATTATACAGAGAAACAAATTATTTACTCCTACATATGCTCTAACCTAATATACATATGAAACAATTGAACTTCATATTATATATATCTAATACATCCTATACAGAGATCTAGATCCTTCATCTTCCTCTAATTACTCCATAGAATAAAAATAAATACCTACTGCTAATCCAAACAATTCTCAATTGCAACAACCTAACACTGCTTTCATGGCATGCTACTTATCTCAACTACTTTTACCTCAAATCTAAACTAAGAGAATCAAATCTCACC
Source organism: Eufriesea mexicana (assembly GCF_001483705.2). Lineage (NCBI taxonomy): Eukaryota > Metazoa > Arthropoda > Insecta > Hymenoptera > Apidae > Eufriesea > Eufriesea mexicana. The sequence goes on from NW_016917025.1 coordinate 139,345, forward strand.
ATTTCCCATAGACTTTTCAATTCATTAAAAGAGCTATTACGATTTTCCAACTTTTGCAACTAAAGTATATACAAAAATCAATCGCACCGTACATCCTTTCCATTATACTGTTTCCCGTAAACCAAGCCATTTCACCCATCTTCGTGCAAAACAATCTTTCAGCTGCGAGACCGATTCGTCGCGGTTCCAGCAGATCCCATGGCGAACAAAGAGTGGAATTATCGGCATGGACGGGCAGCACGCGCCGCAAATCGTCGTCGACTCGTCGTATATAGCCAGCTCGTCGACGTAGGCACTGTTCGACAGCTCGAGCGTGAATCCTAAATGTTCGTTGCACGCCACTCCGGGTCCTCGATCCTCGACATCGGTCCGCGACGAATCGTACAAAAGTTGACGTCTCCATCTCTCACGATCGGAACGAGCAACGGGCACGCCAGTCACGCCCATCGTCATCCTTTTGTCAGTAGGTAATGTTGTTGGCTAGAGATTTATTATTCGGACAAGGGTGTCTTGTTATTATCCATGCTCGATTCCGGTCGTTTAGGGAGCTTGTTCATCTCGACGTGTTTCTCTTTATCGAAGTTGGCTCCTTTGGAGGTTTTGTTCATTGGTTACCGTGTATTATTGTCTTTGATGACTTGATGAAGGGATTTTCAGTGTATGACTGTCTTCTTTTTCCTTTTATCGAAGTGAAGGTATTAAATGTTAGAAAGTACTGTGTAGGATTTATGGAGGTCTTGAAGAATTAGGTAGAACTGATAATTACTTACTGGATACTGATTTCGAGGGAAATAAGTTGTTGATATCCTAGTTAATGAGCAGTAAGGATTTCTATATAATTGGAACACCCCTAAAGAATAAAAAGAAAATTAAATTAAACTTAATTGTACAATAGTGAAACTGAAGGAGTATTTGAAATTTGAGTCAATATTTTCAAAAGTACATAAAATATCAGAAGATAATGACAGTTTCCAAATTTTAATCATAGAATTTAAATTTGGAATTTAAGAATTTAAATTTAAAATTAAAATTTGGATAATGGTGTAAATTAATACCAACTAAAAGTAAGTCTTACCAAGTTCCATGTTGTATAATTCACCATAAAGAAGATTCGACACCTAGCATGTCAGTTTTATTAGCATCGAAATGGATTGAGAATATCGATTTGCCAGTCGTACGCCCCATTAATCCACAAATCGCATCACATCGGAAGCGACAAAAGCTTATGATGGTCGAAATTCTTTATGCCATTGAACTCCTCTTCATTGTCACCTATAAATAATACAATTATCAATATTACTATTTCACAATAAAATAAGAAACAATTTATTTCAGAAACATATACTTCCCATAATTATACTTCCATTTACAATTTTTATTTTTACGATGTGCAAGTATACTACATATTTAAACATATACAATGATAAAATGAATAATAATTTGTTAAAATTACTTTCCAATTTAAAAACAATATTTTGAACAAACAGCAAATATATTCTAACTAAAATTCTGCATATTTTAATCAAAGTTTCCCCAATACTAAAAAATTGGGGATGAAAGAATCTGATGGATGAAAATTTTGTAAAATGGTCATATGAACATACATTGTATACCTCATTCGAAATTAATGAATCTCACGCTTTTTCATCTTTTATATCCCTGAAATTAACTTAAAAACTTGCCAACCCTTCAACTGTTAATTCCAGTTCCTCCAGATCACTCGCAATCCTCAAACTGAAGTTGAAACTCTACAAGAAGATAATAAGAACATATCCTAGGTTTCCCAGCAAATTAATAACACTCGACCCATCCATACAAAATTCCATTCTTTCCACGAAAGGGCGTCCATTAAATCGAATTTCTAAAACAAATACTTCCATCAACCCTAATCTCCATCTACCTCCTTCCTCATAATACCCAAAGAACATGGCCTAACCGAAGCTAAAATGAAGCAACATCCAAGGAAACAACGCTGCAACGATCCGATTCGTCGAAAACCCCAGCTCGCGGCATTAAAACACGTAACCCAACGAGCCCAACTTTCTAAAGCAACCGTAACTCGGATCAACCACCAAAGCACACTTCCCTGAAGCAGAGCTTGCACGCTTGCGCCGTTGGGTCGACGAGTAGCCGAAGATAGGCCACGAGCATCGGCGAAGGGTGTCCAGCAAGGAGACCCTCTCGCGCGTTATCTAAACACCGGGTGTCTCCGCGTGCCTCGGCAACAAAAAGAAAACGGACAGGCCGAAAAAAAGACGGGAAAATTGAAAGGGGGTGGAAGCGGGGGCAAGGGGAACGGAGAGAGTGAGAGAGAGAGAGAGAGTGGCGATGCACAGTGCTCGTAGGCGCGACGAGGACGCGACAAAGGGGTGGCTGGTGGCGATGAGGGGTCGCGGGGGTGACCCATGTGGGGGTGGCGGCGGCGACGGTGGCGGCGCTGGTGGTGGTGGTGAGGTAGTCATGACGACCGCAGCGACCAATCATCCGGAAGTAACGCAGCGCGAGATAACTCTGCATCCAATCAGGTTTAAAGCGGGGACGGGGCTGGCCATCCCCCGCAGAAAATCACCCCCGTAACGAAATTTCCACCGTACGAGGGTAGATATACAAAACGACAGACGGCCCTCTCTCTCGCCGTCCTCCTTTCCCGTCCTGCTCTCTTTGTCTAGCTGTCGCGTTTACCCTCGCCGATGTGGCCCCCGCGTATACTCTCGAATCGAGGATAAGCGGAGCCGATGCTGCCTCTTATCCATCCCCCAGGCCCTCCTTTTCTTTTAATTCATAATCTCGGTTCCACCGTGATAACCTGCAGCTAGTAGATAAGGATACCGTGATGTCTTCGAAGGACCAAGGTTCGGAGATACTTGGAGGGTGGTGGGTGGACGTGGAAGGCTGTTGGAAGTGGCTCAGACCACCACTGACCATGAAGGTTTTCAAGCTTCTGGCTTCCTACGTGCTATAAGTATAAGAGAAAAGAGAGTTTAGAATTTAGAAGGATTTTTTGTAACAAGTTATACGATCTACTACGTCTCGTATTACTTGCAGAAACTCGATTTTAAGTTTATAATTGTTTCTCTATGTAACAATTGTCTGTCAATACGTTGTGGATGAACTTAATGACGTTAGACCATTGGTGCTACGAAATAAAATACTTTGAGCAACATCCTACAGTAAAAGAGATATACTAGTCGTCAATAATTATACTTCTGTACTGCATAATTGTCTAATTCAGTACAGGGAATGCCATGACTTTTCTTCCACAGAGATAGATCTACCAGAGTATAAAATAAAATTTCACATTTAAATAAGTCTCTCTATTACTGCATAGGTATTTGAATCTAACGAATAAGTTCTCTTCGCTATTAATTTATCACCGATTATATTCGTTACTTTAAGAAAGAGAGCAAAATACCAAGAGATAATTCTCAGCCCCCTAATAGTTATTTACCCCGCGTTATAAACTGTGTCTCGCAAATTTTATCATTTCTTTCACTTTCACGTCGACTAAGCAGCAGCCATACTTAGCATCCAAATCTTGCACGATGCACACCGCGTTTCTTTGGAAAAATATTTCCCGGCAGCTGATAAAGCGAGTATTATGCGTTCGTGGGGCACTCGATAAATACACACCGGCTGACATTCACCACGTAAATGCGTCAGAATGCCCCGTATATGGGAAAGATGCGTTTATGGGCTGGCAGCGGCCCGATAAGAAGGCTCGTAAAACGAATGGCGGCCCATAAGTGTTCGAGGCAACTTCGACGTTGCCTTCGACGCGATCGGTTGTCGAACGTGTACCCTCCGCATTTGTCACGTTTATCGACTTCGCCATGTACACCGCACGCTTTCATCGTGACACACTTTGACGTGCGAACGAATGACGCGTTTCCATGGATCGCGAGGGGGTGCAGAGGGTTGACGGAAGTCGTGGACACTGGAAGAAAGTTTCGGTTGTTCTTAACGTTGGAACGGTGAAAAATGCTTCCAACGAAAAGAATGACGAAAAGAATAACGAAAAGGATTCGACAATTGGATAGCTTTCGTTAGATTTTAAGAGAGATGTTAGATACACACAGGTAGATCCAAGTCTTTCAGAGAATCAACTTCGGGGGATGAAAAATATCAGATGAATTAATCATTTAGTCTTTCAAGAAAATGAAAAATCGCATACCAAAACTTAATAGACGATATTACAGGAATTACTGTGCATTGGTACTCTGTCAGGTGTAAGTCTGATATCCACTTGCAGCAGTGCAACTATTACCTAACTGCGTTTGATATAGACATAACGTAATTCGACACTTTTCTAAATTTAATATGCATTCGGTATCTCATCGAATTACAAAATGTTATTAGATTTTGACCCCTAGATTATTTTCAATTTCGGTAAAGAGCAACAAGTGATACTAGACATCGTTTCGACTAAACGTAGGTACCTACAAACGAACGTCTGTATCCTGAGAATAGGTAGAATAGATTATAACAGAACAGAAATATTTCGCAGAAGTAAATAAGAAAATTCTCTTTCGTAGCAAGGATGGCTCTTCCAATGATTAAATTCCCCTCCACCAAATTGCTCAAACCTAACCTAGAGAAGTAACTATGACAAAGTCACTTTACTTCGCTAAGTAATTCGACAAGAATCGCGTGGAGAAATGGTACCTCGAAGACAATATAAACCCGTTTACGCGGAGATTCAGAGTTTTTCTCAAATCAACCGAGACGATATTGGTTGGCCTCGCGGAAAATTTCCTTCGGCCAGGCTACCCTGAAAAAACCTTCCACGATATCGAATCGCTAATCCACCTCGCGCCTTCTTGATTACGATACACGTCCAGGCGGATGGAAGGAATAAGAGGGAAAGAAAAAAAAAAGAATTTTTTTCTCATCATCCCCATCGCTCTTTGCTCTGCCTCCCTCCAACTATCCACGCCCCATCCCCTGCCGTCGTCGAGAGTGTGGGTGGATGAATTCCATCGTTATCGAGTCGCACCCCCATTTTACAAACGGGAAAGCTTCTCTCCCGTCCGCAAAATCCCTCGACCGAACGTGCATATTTCCATTTGACACGCCTCAACGACCGCCTGATTTTATTAAAAACCCCCGTAACCTGGTTCCGCTCCTCGTTCCGTCACTCTAAGGGCTGAAATCTTTCTTCCAGATGCCTTTATTGCGTGGCACTCCGTGTCCTCTCAGGTACGGAGCCTAAAAAATGTGGCCTTTTGGCGAGAGTACGTGCACGATGGATAGGTGGATGATTGGTATGGACCAGATAGGATGGAGATTATATTTGCGAACCGGAGGGTTCTGTTGTCCGTTGATATCGAGCTGATAACTCGTTTAACCCTCCCTGATGCTTGAATTTACGTGATCCATGGCGGATTTTAGATTAGCGTAACGCGTTTTTATCTCGAGGTTTACTGGACCGAGATGTTGCATATCTACCGATTTTGGATACCTTTTGGGGGGTACAAATTTTCATTTACGCGTAATGATAATATCGATTTACGCGTGTACGAACATTTTAGTACATTTCTTAGACAAGCACAGAATAATTAGTGTAAGTTTTGTCCATGCGACAAGTGGGTTAATAATATTTCAACTGTTTTGTTCGGATTATACGTAATTGCACTGCTAATTTAAGAATTCTATGAAACACGAGAATAGCAATAATAATAATTACTGTATAAATTATTACGGAGTAATTGCTGAAATAGTAAGCATTCTAATTTACGTAATTTCTATAATATAGATATCACTGACAAATTTTCTTAGCAAGGTCTAATTTTTCAATTTCGAGTATTAATTTCTCCTTTAAAATAATCTCCCATGAACTATTGCACAAAGTGCAAGTGTCAAAGGGATCAATTAAAACGAAATTAACAGACGAAACCGACGTAAGTAAATAAAAATCCAAGTATAAGAATAACAAGTATAACAGGTAACCAATCACAGAACAGCAGTACTAAAATAAACCACGAAGAAATTGGTAAATCCAACAGCTAACCGAAACCGATTCGTCTGCATTAGGAAATAATAAAAATTCGTCGTTATCACCGAGGCGTATTACCAGGAGAAGGGAAAAAAAGGTCTCGAATCGACTAAAAGCAAAACCGAAGCCCTCGTGAAAGAAAAACGCGTCCGCGTGGAATCAATGGCGCGGTGGTTGTCGCTCGTTAAGAAAAGTAGAAATTCTGGAGGACATTAATTCAGATTGGCTGAGCAGGGCAGCGTGCATGAGACGCGGATTCAGAGTTAATCGCGTTATATTTTCGAGGCCTCTCGTGCCCGGTGGAAAACGCAACCCCTTCGATAACAGTAACGACAACAGCTCGTTATGCGCCGCCATATTTGACCCTCTTCCTCTCTTGGTCCTAATTTTCAAACTCGTCTGCTGTCTTGTCGTTGCGCGTAGGACTACTGGAGAGGAATCCAGCGTGCAGACAGACACGGAAGATCGAAGGGAGAGGAGCAGAAAGAGAAAGACAGAAGTCGTAAACGAGGTCGAGTGTCGGCAGCGTATAATTTCGATGACAAGCAAAGGGGTGGTTATATCTCGCCCGTTCCTATCCTCCATCTCGCTCGCTCCGACTCGAGGACTGCGAGTGGTGAGCCACCCCTGTGATTGTATTAATTCAACCTACCCTCTCCTCCCATTTACTTCTCAGTTACCCCTCTTCCTCTACCTTCGTCCCGCAGCCTGCCACGATCTCTTTCCTGGTCTCTTTCCTCTCTCTTCGTTGTCGTTCCGCGATGGTCCTCACATCCTCCTACCAGCCATCCAACCCACCCCCTACTATTCCACAAGCGCGACCCTCCTAAAGCACGACTTCCGGAGGCAAACGAAGCGTGCGAGCGTCGATCGCCGTTGTTCCAGGCGTCGTCACCTTCCTCTGTGTTCTTCGGCTATCTCCTGCTCCACCCTCAAGACGCCTGAATATGGCCAAATTTAAAGCCGCCCTTCTGTTATTCGAATTACTCCGCGTTGGCTCTTATTCCCAGCTTGCTTGATTAAGGCCATGTTTGTCATGATCGTTGAATTATTTTTTAATAATCGGGAATAACGAAGTTGTTGTTGTATGCAGCAACGTGTCGTAGAGGTTCCCCATTTTGAGTCAGTGCGTAGAGCTAATCGGATTCTTTAGGAACCATTGTGTCCATATTGAATTATTTTCTGAATTTCAAATGGTAGCCAGTCGTGTAATGTTGAGGGTGGTAATATTGTCCTGAAACTTTGGTACATTATGTAGTTTACGCTATGGTATAATACATATATAATAGATGTATAAATTAAAATCCCTTTTCCTAGCCAAAACTCACAATCGCATATATATTAAAACCTACAAGAGAAAAATATTTACACCGATAATAATTAAATTCATCCACTGAGAATCTTCCTAAATCAGCGCTGAGTTTCAAAACAGCAACCGTTCCTGTTATCCTCGCACGCGAAATTTCAAATTCAGACGGGAAAAAAGACACGTGATATTATTCACGAGCCACAAACTGGATATCGTCCCAAATGACGTTCGATAGGACCGGCGCGAAGGAGCCGAAACCTTCCGCAGGAAACGATAGGGAATCCAGAGGAGGAGATACGTATAGGAAACGAAGAAAGAAGGGGTAGGAGAAAGAGGGGTGATATCGAAGTAGGAGAAAGGGGTACAAGCCGTTTAGCGATATTTCACGGGGCTCTCGTTCGTAAGGGTTTCTAGCCGCGCACGGTATTACTGGAGGCAGTCTTGCAAACTCGAGATAAGAGGAGACCGGTTCTCCGTTTCCGACAGTGCGAACGGGAGCTAAGGCTCTTCACCTTAGCTTCGACTTCTCGTACGCAGCAGAAGAGAATATCCGGAGAAGAAAGCCACGAGCAAACCCCTTTTGGTTGCCACGCACTGCACCATCCCTTTACGCCACCCTCTATGAACTCGGTTAATATCCTTGGCTTATCCACCGTCGCCATTCATTTTCTTCATCCTGTTTCCTTCTTTTCCTGGCAAGCTTCCTCCCTTTCCACGATAATATTGCCACCTTTCGGCTCTCTTACAGTAATATGCTCGTTATATTATAAACGAGGGTAAACGAGAAACTGTTTACACTGATTTAACCCTTTGCACTCGAAGATATTTTTCGTTGTAAATAAATAGCAATTTGAAGCTTTTCTTGAGTTTTCATAAGATCCGTGATACGTTCTATGCTAAAATCAGAAAAGAAAATTATGCGTTTGCATGAAAAATGAAATATTTCGCGTGTAACTATTTTTAATATCATTATTACTGTCACTTATTCGTTATTTAAATTATGGCATTAAAACCAATACGAGTAAGCATCGAGTGTAAAGGGTTAATTCATACTAAGCTAGTATTTCAAGTTGGTATTTTAAAATGTAGATGTAACAAGAATCGAGGTGTAAATCGTAGATTGGACGTGAAATGTTGTAAAGGATTTTCGCAATTACAATTCTTTCTTTTGGAATACCGATATTACCGTGGATATTGAGGATGTTCTACTTTTCCCAAATGAAAGTAAAATGTGTTGAGATTGCACATCGATGAAGTAAAAGAATTCTCAGAGTGTGAAAAGTTAAATAATATAGAAAATCATGCCATTCGGAATTAGTCTGAAGGGGTTTACAAGAAGAACATACTTAATGTTACGTGTGTTAATAATACGTAATATGAATATCGCGATCTCCAATTTCCATAATTTTAATAATCTCGGGACGAGGATACCAAACTATTAGAAATATTTTGCCGAGATATTAATTTAAAGTATCGTTATACTCGTCACGAACATCTTCATTTTCGTCACATAAAATCGAAGCAATTAGGCATATTTTTCAACCCCTCATCTCCATCTCCCTTCCGCGTTAACAATCATTATAATCAAACCTTTCAGGGTACTTAATTACACGATATTGAAAAGGTGAAGTATATGGTAAGTCGTTAGACACTTCTGTAACGAGTACAATACACCTTTTTCGGAATAATCGCGGCGCTCTTATTACGGGAACTTAAAGAATCGATTCTGGTTGAAGAGCCGCCGCTCACGCTCGGGTAATTAGCGACCATTTAAGTGCACGTGCACTCGAACCTACGGCTAATCCCTGCAATTTTGCTCAAGGGATGGCCAGCGTTCGTACCAATTAAAAAGAAAAAACCTCAGGGACACCCTCTCGTCGACTCGTTATTTACACCGCAAAAGAGACGCACGTGCTCGTCCAATTCTGAGCCCATAATCCTCTCTTAATCACTTGGCTGTACGCTAACAGGTGCAAAGCAATTGTCTCCCTCTTTCTTGGTCACACGAAGTCACGCGGTACTCGGAATTTTCTTTGATAATATGCTTGGAAATTATTTAAATATAGAATTTATGTTTAGTTGGAGAAGCTGGGACATAGTTCTGTTTACAAGAGTTGTCCAAAAATGCGAGATGAAAGGTTAGAATTATTTTTCCTCGTTCGATTAATGAAATGCAACAGTAAGTCATAATTTCGAAGATATCAAAAGAGAATAAAATCTAAATTAAATCTAAGATAATTGAGTTGAACGATATATTTGAATACATAAAGGTTTACAACAGGATAATAACAGTGTAGCAATTAAATTACAGATTTGTCCTTTCATTCCTGGTAAATTGGATTGAATCTTCCTTTACACTGAATTCTGATTAAATAAACAGTGTATAATTTATCTTTTCCAATATATTCCCATATTAGCTATAGTTTCAGCTACAGTCAAACATTTATTGTCTAATGCACAAATTTTACCTAGTATTTTAAAAATAAATTATGTTTGTCGACTTTATTCTACCAATTCTACTTATCATATACTGATCCTCTGAACTCGTCCAATCTTAACTTCAATTTCAACACACTATCCTATTTGCCAAAGAGACTATGAAACATTGAACGATAAACCCACAATCAGATCCATATCCTATCTCACCTTCACTCTCACATCTAAGCATTCTCCAACTCCCAAACCTCATATCCACATCATTCCATTAAATTCAAAGAATCGACCATTAAACATTCTTTCCGACTGAAGAAGACTACTTTCATCCCCTTAAACACCCTAACTCCAATCCAAATAACCGTATCATTCCATTGAACTCATCAAACCTACCACCAAACACACTCCAAACCCACGAAACTCGATCAAAACCGAGACTCACGTCATCTTCATCCCCCTTGAACACTTCAATCTCGATCCATTGAACTCACTAGAACAACCATCGAACGTTCTTCCAAACCTAGGAAGACCAAGCCTTACATCACGGCTGAAACTCGTGTCCCAACATCAATCCTGGAGCTGAACTCGCAGAAATCGCAGAGATCGTCGAAAGCTCCTCCAAACCCAGTGAGACCAAACGAGGTCGGTCATTCCCTATTCCCACACCACCCGTTATATTCCCTGGTAATGAACGCAACCACCTTGAACTGGCAAACGGATGAACGGCCAGCCAGAGCCAGTCTGTAAGAGCGAACTCGAGCCGAAGAGAGACAAAGAGACAGGGTAGGAGTCTCGTATAGGAAGAGAGAGACCGGGAACAAACAGCTAGCGGGTGGCTAGGGCAAGAGGGAGCCAAGAGACGCGGTGCTAGCCACTAAAAGGGGTTGTGTCCTCTCTCCGTGCGACGGAAGCACCCTTCTGTGTCCCGCCGCCGCCTCTGCTTTGCCTCCTTTTCCCTTTTGCCCTCCGAGGGAACTCCCACTCATGGCCAGCCGTTAACTCCGGCATTTGTACGCGTGTATACATGCGTCCCTGCATTCGAATGCCTCTGCATGCGTGTCCTCGTCCTTCATGCGTATCTGATAAGCCATTGACGGCTGGATGATCTGACGCGATTACGCGTTGCTTTGTCGCAATGCTTCTCTCCTGTCTTCTACGAGTCTGCCACTCTCTCGCTCCTTCCCTCTTTCTTTTCCCTTTCGTTCGCTTGTCGTTTAGCCAGATTTCAACGAAGACAGGTTGCACGTAGGTTGGAACGAGTCGAGGATGTCGAGTAAAGCGAACAGTTTGGAAGATTGATCAGGAAGTCTTCTGGTCTCTATCTGTAAGATTGAAGGTGTGAGAAGGTTTGCAGTGGAATTTGGGGAAGCGAAATTTGTGAAATCTCCGTTTTTGAAGGAACATAAAGAATACTATCGTGATGGGTATATTGGGGGGTAGTTGATAAGACTTCATTTTACTTTGGAAGGTTAGTTGTGGACTTTCTTGGCTTCGCTAGGTTTCATTGACACAACTTCAACCTAACTATACTACTTAATAATTAGATTCTTTTGTAAAGATTGGTTATTAGCGAAGCTTATTTAGATTTCAAGGAAGTAGAGACTATTATTTACTAATGGATTAAGAAATTCTTTTGCAATTCGAAGTTTTTAAACGGACATTTCACGCGTATAACGTTATCGTCTGTCATGGTATACCTGTTCCTGAAAAATTCGATGATCAAGACTAAATTGACTACGATGGCACACAGCGTGATAATAGACGCAACAGTCAACAAAGACAAGCCTAAAATTAATTTCCATTTCAGCGTGCCATAATTGTTACGATACACCAGAATGTACAGAGTAATTGGGATAATGGTTGATAAAGTCGATGTGCAAACAGCTCCAACCACAGCAATGAATAAATCCAATTTAGGAATTATCGCTGCTAGCAAACCTGTAATTTTGGTTTACGTTTCGTCAATTTTAAACAGTCGCCCGTATGTTTGGTCACATTTGTCGCATTTGTATTCTATGTGGAAGTACAAATTGTAGGATTTCTCTCACGGTAACTTAATTCTTACATTGCATAATCGCATTAAGCATTTTTCGCGTGTACATACAAAATGTAAGGTGAAGCAATTTCCATTCATAAACCATTTACATTCTCTAACGTAATGTCATGGGATACTATAGGGATCTTGCGTACCTACATTTTTGTATTTACTAATATTATTTTTCCAATATATTTTGGCAATATATTTGTTTATAAAAGTTTGATTCGTATATAACAAAGAAAGAAAAAGAAAAAAAAATACTTAAAATTTATCTTTGAAGTATAAGGGTAGAATAACATATACTACCCCATTAACTCTCCGACATCTATAGACAAAGTGAATCATTACCTAATTAATTTTTGCCCCCTAATTAATTTTTGAGAGTAGGATACCTCGTCTTGAAATGAAAAAATACACACGAAGTGCTATTCAAAGTATAGTATATATAATATAATGTCACTAAATATTTCATTCATAGGTGTGAAAAAGTTGATATTGCAACAAGAATACTTTGCTACGAACATGCGTGTCCAAACTTTTGAGCAACAGCGTAAATGAAGGAAGAAAGTAGTAAGGAGAAAAAGAAGAAAACGTATAAAACAGATATAGGAAAATTTGCTGGTTTTCTCACTCGACTATTTACTTGGAAAGAATCAATCAAAAAATCGAGATTCAGCCCATCGAAGCGTCCCTTATTAGAACGATGAATACTTGCGCCAAGAGTTTCGCTATGGCGAGCTACGAGAGAAACTGGGCTATCTGTACTAAATTTCCCGAAAATAGATTCAGAAACTTTGGTAATATCTAGCTTGTGATGGACTGCAATCGGATCGATTGATCGATTTCGCGAACTTCGTTCATGAGAAGGAGGGGATTCGATTCGAACTTCCCCTCGAGTTTACCTTGAAAATATGAAGAGCAAGAGAACCAGAAGGAGAGAACCAGAAATAGAAATTTTGAGTAATATCATTTCTTCATTGCGGTTATATTGATTTCATAACACTATCTAAGAAAATTTAACTTATCCTCTACATTGTGATATCCAATAGGTGATTCTTACAGAGCTTATTTTCCTGGACACGAATGTATAATCGAAATTGTCCTACCTACACTACACAGTTTTCGAAAAATGTAATTTTATAAAAAGATACGATTTCTGTCTAAAATGAAGTATTACTTAAAAAGTAAGAACGCTAGGAGATCCATTGTTGTTTCACAAGTTAGGTGAGAGAATCCCTAGTTTACTAATATCCATAATTATAACTATTTATGCTTCTGAATAAGTATAACTAGTAATAAAAATTTAGAAATAAGCCGCCGAGCGTATTTTCTACGCACTATTCTCGCGTTTTTGTATAAGGTATCAAATTTATTAGTGGTAACAAATTAATATTGTTACTAACAAATTGTTCACGACGTAAATTGATAATAAAAGTGAGAAAATTAATAAATTATTCGCTATTACTTGAATTTACAACGTGTTTGTGTTAAAATGTACCTACAATTTGCAAAAAGTTAACAAATTATTATACTGATTGTTAATAACAAATTAATATTGTTAATAGCAAATTGTTTACAATGTAAATTTATAGTAACAGTAAAAAAATTAATAAATTATTAATTATTAAGGCGAAGAAATAATAATTAATAAAATCGGCCAAGTTCGAAAATTTCCAACCGGGGTGGGGGGCATGGCCGATCGGCGGCTATATAAAGGGCGACGCGACGCAGCAGCAGCCATTTGTTAGTTCGATCTCGGAAGTGAAACATCTAAATTACATAGTGCGCGAGGGGTGGGGGTCCGAAGTGAGGTTGGGGTTGGCCACCCCACCCTCACCCCACCCCATTAATCAATTTACTAATCATTTTTCTTTTGTTTTCAGCTATTAATTTTTTTTTTGTTTACAGGTTTTAATAATTTTTTATTTTTCAGGTTTTAATTATTTTTCTTCTTTCAGATTATATTTTTTCGTTTTCATTTACTTTTATTTGACAATTCGAATATTTCGTATAATATTCGAATGTCTCGTCGTTGGTTTGATTATGTCTCATCGTTGGGTTGTTTATATCTCATCGTTGGGTTATTTATGTCTCATCGTTGGGTTCTTAATAATTATTTTTCTTCTTTCAGATTTTACTTTTTCCTTTCTTTTGTTCTTTACTTGAGAATTCGAATATTTCGTGTTATATTCGAATATTTCGTCGTTGGTTTATTTATATCTCAAAGTTGGTTTGTTTCTCTCTCATCGGTGGGATGTTCCTTCCACTTGGTTAACCTTCATGGTGTCTATTCTTTCGTTTTCTTCTACTAATCCGTTTCTTTTCAGGTTTATATTAACAATAATATATTCTGTTTTAGCTTTTAGGTTTCTTAAGATTCTCGAGGTTTCATTTGATGCACATGGATGGACAAAGCGGGGTGCTTGTGTTTAGACCTAAGTAGGTGTAAGATAGATACCTAGATTAAGTATCATGTGCGCGCTATTTGTACAAAGGTAAGCTACCTAATTTGGAGCGAAATATATCAATTCTCTATCCCCCTCGTTTACCAGATAGAACATAATTTTTCTCGCGATAATCGCGATTCTTCTTAAGTATCGACTAGCCTGCGCGACGTACTCTCTTGTACTTGATAACTACATGTTTCGTAAGTCATCCAAACGACTCGTTCCGACACTCACCCTCGCCACTGCCACCCTTGTCATGCATCGGTTCTAGGGTGGTCGGCGGGTTGGCACTCATCTGGAATCAATACGAGGGTCTGTCGGCCTTAGTCGTCCTGGGCACCAGCGCGTGCACGACCGGGGTATGGGCCCTGTAGCCGTGACACTGCATAAGGGTGGGCTAGGTTCGATCGGGAGGGTGCCGAGGCATGGAGTTGTCTTGTACACGAGAGTACGTCTCGTAGGCTAGTCGGTCTTTCGAATAATCGCGATCTCGTTCGGGCGCGTCGCGATTTTAACTTAGTTTTGCTCGCGTCTGTTGAAATAAAATATCTTAGTGTCGCGTAAATAAAGTATTAGAGTTTAGTATACCGAATCGAAGTCCCTTTTGTAAGACACGATATTTAATAAAGTGTCAGTAGCTTCACTTTAACTTCGTTCGCTCCAAGTTAGATTAGGATACCTTTGATACAGATAGCGCCAGCAGGTTGCGCCACTAGGGCGCATGTCGGGTCTCGATGCGTAGCCACCTCCTCGTGGTGAGACCTGGTAATTGGTATCCTCTTCCAAGGATTTTTCTTTGGAAAACGATACCAAGCTGAGAGCTACGCACAAAGTTTAAGATATTTGCTATCTCTTGTAAAATTGTAATATTTCCCATGAACGTTTGAGTATTTCTGAGGCTCCGAAAGTTATGTCGATAGAATTCTTGAAAATGACGTCACTTCATGGAATCAGTAGGCGACAGACCTCCTTTCATGTTATGTATTCATAATACAAAGCCGCAGAATCAGCCGAAAATTTGTCGCCGAGGCTGGCAAAGTTGTGTCCATGGAATTCACGAAAATGACGTTGTTCAAATGCATAAAGATGTATAAATAGTCAAATTCATTACTAGTAACAAATCAATATCGTGAATACTAAATTGTTCACAGCGTGAATTTATAACAAAAGTAAAAAATTAATGAAATGTGTGTCATTACTTGAATCTATAAAGTGCTGATGTTATAATATACCCACAATTTGCCAAAGGATTATAAATTTTAACACTTATTGCTAATAAGAAATTGCTCACAACGTAAATTTATAATAAAAGTGAAAAGATTACTAAATTATTGACTATTACTAGTACATATAACTTGTTTATGTTAAAGTGTCTATAATTTGCAGAAAGTTCATAAATTGCTGCACTTGTTAATAACAAATTAATATTGCTAGTAACAAATTCTCTGTAACGTATATTATAGATAAAAGTCAAAAATATTAATAAATTATTAGCTACTACTTAAACAAACGACGTATTTGTGTTAGAATGTATTCATAACTTACAAAAAGTTATTAAATGTATTGTTAATAGCAAATGAAAATTATTGATAACAAATAGTTTGCAACGTATATTAACGATAAAAGTCAAAAAAGTTAATAAATTATTAGCTACTACTTAAACAAACGACGTATTTGTGTTAGAATGTATTCATAACTTACAAAAAGTTATTAAATTAATAAACTTATTGTTAATAACAAATTAATATCATTGATATCAAATAGTTTGCAACGTATATTAACGAAAAAAGTGAAAAAGTTAATAAATTATTAGTTATTACAGCAGAAAAGTAACTTTTAAAGGAATCGGTAATGTTCGGAAATCTTCGCCGATCTTCGACCGGCCGCCGCTATATAAGGGGCCCGCGTGGAGCCTAGAGTTAGTTGTCGCTTCGACTTCGGGGGGGGTGCGTTAATATTTTTTCGGTGGGGAAGGGGTTCCGAAAGTGAGGTTGTAGTTATCAGTGGTCATTGACTAGACCTTTGGCTAGTCGATAGCTACTGTATACTACACCCACACCCCAACCTCTTAAATAATTTAATAATAATTCTTTCTTTCAGGTACTAATTATGTTTTGTTTCAGGTTTTAATTATCTTTCTTCTTTCAGATTCTATTTCTTTTATTCTAAATTTCATTGTTTGTGCATTCGAGTATTTTGCACAATATTCGAATGCTTCGTCGTTGGTTTATTTGTATAACATCGTTGGCTAGATCAATGGCTCTTCAGTGGCCATTGTTCACTCTCTTAAATAATTTAATAATAATTCTTTCTTTCAGGTACTAATTATGTTTTGTTTCAGGTTTTAATTATCTTTCTTCTTTCAGATTCTATTTCTTTTATTCTAAATTTCATTGTTTGTGCATTCGAGTATTTTGTACAATATTCGAATGCTTCGTCGTTGGTTTATTTGTATATCATCGTTGGCTAGATCAATGGCTATTCAGTGGCCATTGTCCACTCTCTTAAATAATTTAACAATAATTTCTTCTTGCAGATTTTATTTTTTTCATTCTATGTGTCTTTGTTTCAGCATTCGAGTATTTCGTATAATATTCGAATGCTTCGTCGTTGGTTTACTTATGTCTCATCGTTGGCTAAATCTTTCCTTTCACAAATTTTACGACTTCCGTTCGATTTGTTTTCGTTAGAGCGTTCGAGTATTTCGTATAATACTCGAGCGCTTCCTCGTTGGTATGTTTATATCTCACCGTTGGAATGTTTCTGTCTCGTAGTTATGTTGCTCAGGTCTCGTCGTTGGCTTGCTCGTTCCATTTGGTTATTATCCTTGATGGTTTCCTCGTACTAATCCCTTTCCTTTCAGCTACATATTAACAATAATATATTCTGTTTTAGCTTTTAGGTTTCTCAAGATTCTGTTTGCGACACATCAATGAACGATGCGTGCGTTTACTTTTAAGTAATCATAAGATAGATCCATAGACTAAGTATCATGTGCGCGCTGTCTGTACAAAGGTAAGCTACCTAATTTGGAGCGAAATTTATAAATTCTCTATCATTTTCTTATCCCCCTCGTTTAGCAAATAGAACATAATTGTTCTCGCGATAATCGCGATCGTTCGTAAGTACCGACTAGCCTACGCGACGTGCTCTCGTGTACTCGATAAGTACATGCTTCGTAAGTCATCCTCACGACTCGTCTCCGACACTCATTTCCAGTCACTGTCAATCTCGTCATGCATCGGGTTCCAGGGTGACCCCCTCGGATCAGTGCGTCTTCTGACCTCGACGGGGCGGTCCGCTGCCTAAGTCGTACGCGACTGGGGCTCGGGCACATGCTGGCTGACGGACTAGTACCATCTACGGTTAGACCACAGGGATGATTAAGTTCTACCCCGTGTGGCTGGGATGCGAAGTGTCTGTCTTGGCCGGCAACCGCCCAGCAGGGCCCTCGCGTTGACACTAGAAGTTTCATTGGTTCAGGGACTATCCTTGGTCCACGTGTAAGTCTTGGCGAGTGCGACAGTGACTGGAATTGAGCTAGGCCCGATCGGGAGGGTGCCGAGGTATGAAGTTATCTCTGTACACGGGAGTACATCGCCTAGGCTAGTCGGTCTTTCGAATAATCGCGATCTCGTTCGGGCGCGTCGCGATTTTCTATTTGCTCGCGTGTTTGATATTTCATTCCCTATTTTTATGGGAACTTGAAAATATCTTAGCGTTGCGACAGTAGAGTTTCAGTATACCGAACCGAAACCCCTTTTGTAAGACACGAAATATAATAAAGTGTCAGTAGAGTCACTTTAACTTAATTCGCTCCAAGTTAGATTAGGGTACCTTTGATACAGGTAGCACCAGCAGGCTGCGCCACTAGGGCGCATGTCGGGTCTCGATGCGTAGCCACCTCCACGTGGTGAGACCTGGTAATTGGTATCGTTTTTCAAAGAGAAATCTTTGAGAAACGATGCCAAGCTAAGAGCTACGCTCTAACTTTAAAATATTTCCAATCTATTGTAAATTTTCAATGTTCGCATTGGACTTTGAAAATAAAGAATGACCATAAAGAGAAAACAAAGATTGTTTGTCACGAACAACTCCACCTAATTTTTGGATAAGAATGAACCTTCTAACATTTTGCCTTCTTATGTAATACTTCATTTTAGCCAAAAGTCGTACAATTTTCGGAAACTGAAGGTGATGGAACAATTTAGATTACAGATTCCTGTTCAGAGAAACAAGCATTATAAGAATCAACTAATGGATATTACAGATTAAAATTGGGTAATTAATAAAGCAGAAGGAAATATGAACACTATCATGGCATGCTTTTGATAATAGCAGGATAAGAAATTTAAGAAGAATTTAGGAGTTCTCTTTTTAAAAGGTAAAGAGAAGATCATTCTTAAATGTTCAAACCATAATTAGGCTACTTAAATAGGAAATAAGAAAAGAAAATGCAAACCTGGAATTTTAAATGGAATTATATCTCACAAACTTTTTAGAGGAACGATAGGTGAAGAATTTCTATTAAAATTATTTTAAGCACTATGACTGTTTCTCCATGAAGAAATTTAAGAAGAAGATAACAAATAAATCTTTCTTTTACATAAGAAAGGAAAAGAAAGAATATTCTAAGAGACAAAGTACATAATAAAGCTCATTGTCAGAGTGAACTAAGAAAAGGGAAGATAAGAGTTTCTTTGAAAAAAGAAAAAGATTATGTACATGTCATAAGAGTGATGCCAAAACGAATACACATGTTCCAACAAAATGAAGTTCCAATGTAAGACCGTTCGTTGAGTGCTGGTATAATATACTCCTCTAGTAAGATCACTATTGGCATGTAGCATTGTAATCCGTATGTGAAATATATTGACAGACCTTGCATCGTCAATGCAGTTATTTTTGGTCTACGAAATAAATAATTATAAATAGTTTTATAAATGTTCATTATGGTATAATTCGTTTGGACGATCGAAGAACGGGGAAGAAATATTTACACGTCGTTTACTGGCTGGTTTCGAATGAAATTGCCCACAGAATCAGTACCCCATTTCAAGTAACCAATTACACCGACGAAAGTGTGCAGAAGAGTTATGTGTGCCATACCATGGTTCAGTACTCCGGTAAATTTCGTGAAATTCCATGGCTTCTCCATGTTGTGTTGTAAAGCTAATATCTATAATTAAATAATACATATATATTATAGATATTATTATAATAATTTAATTTAAATTAAACTAACTTAGTTTAATATATTCATAAACAGTTCATCTTTAAAAATTAGATACCTCCCATAGCTACAACCATAATTATTATAAAGATTATAATATTATATTATTGTAAAGAAAACAGAATACTAAATAAACACCTGTCATATTTGTTCACCAGCAATTAACTAATTTTTTAAATAAAAACAAGTATGAAGAAGTGACATAATTGCTACTAACAGTAACTAAAACTTACTAATCCCGGAGAACTCATGCTGAAGAAGACAGTTCCAACGAATTTTGGATACAGACTCACGTCTGGACCAATCACGTGCCATTTATCTCCAATCCCATCTTTCAATGCATGTATTATCCCTAACAACGCGGAAATGAAGAGCAACAAATTTCCAATTATTGACATAACAGCAATATCGTATAAATGTTTTATCATATTCATTGCGAGGAACAAAGGAAACAAAATCAAAGCATAATATCCTTGGTCTATGGTTTCCTCAAAGTCGAAAAATTCCTGTATGATCCCAGATATGAATACAACGTAAATTGCACCGATGCCTGTGTAACATATTATGATTGCTGCATGAATGATGCATCTGGAAAATTCAAATTCCTCCAGTAAGATCCCATATATATCGGGAAATTTTATTTATGTTTCAGATTTTTTTACTTAATATAATGGATGGATGGACCAATATTATAATATGAAACGATCACTTGTAAGTGTTACAATGTTATTTTTAGAACATTTAAAGCTGACTGTCTTCCATCATTTTCCTGCCTTTCTTAATTTGAGTTCGATATAAAATCTGGAAACTTTGATGACTTCAAAACAAATTTCTTAAATACCTCTATTTATCAGAAAATTAAGATATATAACGATATTATGAAAGTGTAAATGAAGATTTTATGAATACTTTATCAATACTAAGACGCTGCTGATGATATAAAAATATCAAAGCTAAATGAAAAATTATATAAAAAATCCTGAATTATATAAATTCTTTTATGTACCTCGAGTACAATCAAATATTCAACTGAAAATGTATTTATTCGCTTATCGAACATTTTGCTCCAAATAAATACCGTGATTGACCAGTGAGTCATAACAATTTGAAGAGAGCAAATAAACGAACAATGGAAATAGCTGAAAAATATAAAAACCTCTCTGGTAATATTAGAAGAATTATCGATATTTCTTTAAAAAATATAAATCTCCATTATAACTTAGTCCATCCACCATGAAATCTAACAAAGAATACGCGTGCAAATTTACAAACGTCACAACTCGTGTAGACATCCATGATTTTTGAACACTCGTCGTTAAACTAGCGACGACTACTTCGTCGTAGTGCAATATTGGCTTCCTTAAATGAATGCACATCTTGTGGTGAATCTTAACCAATATGTGAAGAGATCCAGTAATCAGTACACCCATCAGAATCGTGCCGATAACACCGATAACCAAGCCGACACTGGCAAACGCGTTTGGCATAGCAAACAATCCCGTACCAACTGCACTTTTCACTAAATTCGCCAGCGATTTGAAGTCACTGAATTATGCAAATTTTTCAGTTATTAAGCAGTCGTATGTATACACCACAACTCGAAAAGTATTTGAACACTTGGTTTCGAAACTCGATGCAACTTAATTAGGAAATTATGAATAATTCGATATGGAGTAGTTCTATTCCCTTTGATCATTTCTGTTATATACGAATATTACTCTATACTAATTTCTATATTATCTAATTCTGAATAGTATTATTGCCAATCAAAGTCAACATCATCAAAAAGGTACATGATAAAGAAGATTGGTATTTGCAACTATCACAGCTTATTGTACTATTTTGCTATTTAACAAGCTCTTTAGGGTCTTCAAAATTTCTAATTTCTAGATTATGAATTAAACAGAAAACAGGGAAACTATTAACTTAAGATTATTTATCTAATGATAACAAAATTGGTGATTTTTGATAGATAATTTAAATATGCTAAATACCGAATCTGGTCATTAACTCGTACTATTCATACAAATAAGCCAAAATGTTCATACATCGGCGAGTTGAGGTGTATCGTGTGTAAAGCTCGGTCGACACTTATAATTAGTATTAAACAAATGATTATACGAGACTGGTTTCGTTGTCACTTGCTGAGCATAAGGATCGTAAGGTTCATCTTCGTTTGGTGGCACTCTTTGTTCACTCATTTGTCAGATCTAAATCTACGATAAACAGTAAAGAATTTAAAAAACGGAAAATACTACAGAAATTAATATACAGACAAATAACTAAAAATAGAGGATGAAAGCTAGGATTTTAACATATTCACTATTCGCTTATTTCTGTTACTTAAATTATATATTCCTCTAATATAGGAATATTAGGATTTTCTCTCCATTTCCAATTTGACAGTCTCACGATTATCAAACGAACAAAATTATATAAAAACAATTCAAATTAATATCTCTTCGATGTGTCGTACAAATTACAAAAGAAACGAAGAAACCCTAAAACCAATTACAAATATCCCACAAAAATATACATATTTACAGGTTATATCTACGTCTGTGTTGCAAAGTTCAATCCGAAAGACCCAGGAAATTCAGAATTGTAAAAGAAAACACGTCTAAGTCTAATCCACTTAACCCACTAATCTCTCCCACCCCAAAATGCAACGATTCCCGTTTAAAATCCAAAACTAACCCGAAATGATCGATTCTTCTCGTAAAAAAGACGCACTTGCACGAACTCCTCCGAACATATCCACAATGCCAAACACGGATCGATTACTCGCGGCTAAATTTTCTAAACATCAAACTAACTCGACTGAAACCACCTCAGTCAACGCGACGTCTTTATTCCAAGCTCCTGCTTGCACCCCCGAAAAAGACGTCTCTGACACCAAAGCTAAATAACACGAAATACGATCTTAAACAGCTTTGAACGGGACCAAGGTAGAAATTCCTTTTCAAAACATTTTTCAAACTATCGGTCGCGTCCGTCTTTTTCTCACGGACGACTGCGGCAGATTGCTCGACATTAACATGAATTTCTCGCGCAACTAATTTCCAGCGAGGCCCGGGACGACGTCTAAAGACAGAATAAGGCTGGATACCCGATTCCCGGCCCGGTATTGTGATCCTCTCGCTCGGCTGGGCCGAGCTGACCGACTTAGCGGGAACGTGAGTTCAGTTACGGAGATTTTCCCGGGGGATTTAACGCCTCGCGGCTCCTCACGGATTGGATAAAAGGGATCATCGGCGTGAGCTTGAACCGTGAATCGTGGTTAAGGCCACGACGACAAACCGCTTTCTTTTCAACCGGGCAACCCGACGGGGATCGGGGACAGGACTATTCGCGTCAGCGCGTCATTACGAAGATCGGAATCGTTACTTTTTGAAATTAATGTCCATCGAAATTGCTCACATTGACTATCGATCGAAAGTGTTATCAACTGAAATTGCCATTAATCGAAACTGTTATTAATTGGAATTGCCATTGATCAAAAGGACTATCGATCGAAACTGTCATTAATTGAAATTGTCACTGATCGAAGTTACTAATAGTCGAAGCTAAAGGTTAAAGTGTCATTAGCTGAGATTATTACTGATGGAAAATGATAGATAATCCTATGGGTAATGCGAATGAAGCTAAAGTGTCATTAGCTGAGATTATTACTGATGGAAAATGATAGATAATCCTATGGGTAATGCGACTTGTAATGTGTGTATAAACTAAAAATAACCAACTATTTGTCGGTGATAAGACGAAATTCCTATTATTTGCCACAAATATTTGTCATATTCATATTAAGTTCTCTATTCCACTACAAAAGTAGTATAATAAACTCCACTGCTTCACATTCAGTGACATTACTTATGCGATGATCCTACTTTCTTCTAATTATTATTCAATATCTTGGCGATATTCAGTTATGAATTATATCAAGTAGGCGTCATTAATTTAGTTCTAAGATAAGGATTGAAGAATTCTATGTCATAGAAATGGAATTGAGCCTATCCCTATTTTGACTGATCAACCGACTACAGTTTAGACTATAAGGAATAACGAGGTGTATTATGATTGACCTATAATTTAAGGTTAATCCCAACGATTAACTAAGGGTAGCTTTAGCGATTAAAAGAGCACGTTATAAATAATAGGTTTTAAAACAATCCCTATTCTGATTCCAGCGCTGCTGGAGTTATAAAACGATATTTTTGTCTCCTTTAAACCCAGACTTGGGTTCCAAACCCACGTTTAATTAGCCTTATCGCGTAATTTAATCCTAAAATGTACAATCTCATTTGTCCATTCGCAAAATTGGAGATAGCCAAACACAAGTTGTTCCCTTATACTCATTAAATTCATGCATCTAGGTACAACTTCCATTCAACCCTTAACCCAACCACATTTCCTCCTAATTATTCTAACACAGCTTAAAACCATTATTAAAAGCTCCATACGCATTCCCACTTACCCCTAGCTATCGTAATGAACAAAAATATCGGGAATCCAATGCAACCCTGTAGAACCTAGCCATCGCAGATGAGGCCTATTGACACGAGTCGACGAAACGTGGACGGTGCCAGAGCAGTTAGCGTCCGCCGACAGAGGAACAAGAGCCAAAGCTACACGTTTACCGGTGTTGTACACGCGCGATCTACGCGCGAGGGGACGATAATGTCGGGACGGCGTCCCGCGGCGCTAGACTGTGACTAAATCCGCGGTGCCCATGCAGTGTTTACACTCGAGATGATGCCTCCTAATGCTAATACGCGGCCTGGGCCGGTGCAACGCGGCCTCTCCTCCAGTTTCTTAATGCTCAATCGCAATCCAATGAAAAGTGTATGAATGGCAAGCGATTATCAAGTCGAACGGGCGCCCTCAATGTGTCCGTCGAGGCGTCCGCGGCAACCCTGCTGCGTTAACCGACGTCGAATCCGGACCAAATGGTACGAATTCGCCGCCTTTCCCTCCCTTTGCGACGTGTCTCCCTCTTCATTCGATCGTTGGTCCCTCCTTTCGTTCTCCGCTTTCAATCTCATCCATCGAGCTTATTCCTCGTTCTCTTTTTCCTTCTTTCCTCTCTCTCTTGTCCTCTCTCTTGCGAGGTCGATCTGTCTTTTTCTGGTTCCCTTTTTCGAGGATTCAGGCGGTCACGCTAACTGAGACCTTCGACGGGATTCGTAACGGAGCACGTGGTCGAACTTCCGGCTCACTCGCCGCTTAGAATCGGGTCAAAGAGCAATAAGAAGCGTAATTACTATTGTTGGCAAACGCGATCGGTGAGATGTTGGAAGAGAAGCGGTTGATTGGTCGTGATCGAAGGCACAGTCTCTTGCGACCGATTTGTAATCCATTCTTCAATTTTGTCATTCAATCTGATGACTTTTCTTATGACATACCTGTAATCAATTCTTTAATAAGCACATATTTCGTTTGTCTTTCTGCTTTTCCTTCTAAGAGTTAAATATAGTCTGCTAAAGAAGAATAAGAAACACCGATAAGGGTGAAGAGAAGAAGATTCACGTATTCCACGATACGCAACGATCCCGAACGAACTTACTCTTCGATTCTATTCGGAATCATTCATCGGAAGCATTCAATTAATTCCCACGAAGCACCACAACAGAAAATCAAAGTAAAATTCATCCGGAGCAAACAAAGCCGCTCATTTTCTCCTGATTAAACCTCTCAAACACACGACCTTAACAAAAACTAGATCCAAAACCGAAGCGATGCGATGCATCCCAGGCACCCAGCACACCAAGCCCTTCCAACGCATTACACAAGAATAATTACTCATTAACATAACCGATAATCAAAGACTTAAATACCATCGACAAAATCTAACACCCTCTGCGCATGCAACCCTCCGCCACCCCGAGCAGCCCTGCTCCCGCATCGCGAACAGGAGTCAAAAAATTAATAATCCGATGGGTCAGTACAAACGCAATCAAACCGGGACCCGTTCAGAAGTCTCATCCGTCAGTTATCCAGCGTGCATGCCTCACTTTTCCATACCGTTGCGCGGCAAAATGGCCGCAAAGACTACCTCTTCCTCCCCTGCACCGCTCGCCGGGGGCGAAGCAACATTTTGACACGAGGCGTTTATCGGGAATCGAGGTTTGCTGAAACGGAAAGCGTAACAGAGGCACAGCCGGTTTTGGGACGCATTCGAAAAATCGCTGCCCGCGAAGGTTCTTGCCGCTGACGTTTTTTGGCCGCGTGCAACGAGCCCCTCCGGGGGTGGCGAGGAGAGTGATGCAAAGAGAGAGAGAGAGAGAGGAGAGTGTAGAGAAAAAAAGAGGGAAAGAAGAGGCGAAAGGCTCGAGGCTCAACGCAACGGAACCGTTCCACCGAGCGATTCTGTTTGCCGACACGCACGTTCAACGAGAAGGATCGTTTTTCGGAGTCAGTGATTCGAATCGCGAGCTTCTGCCCGATTCCGATGTCCTGGAGGGCGCTTGAAAATTTTGCACGTGCCACCGTAGAAACCGGGTCGACGACGGAGTGCCACTCCGCAAAGCCAGGGGTCGAGAAAGGCATCGAGCTGGAGATGGTAACCAACCTCTCGTCCTCGAACGGCTACTCGCTGGCCCGTCACAGATTTCCCCTACCCCGTGGAAAATTGGTCATCCGTTCGGACGCTTAGGTGGAAGGTCCGTGAGCTGCTTGGAGATGTTGTTTCTTTGGATTTATGGGGTGTCGCAGGTTCGGGCTGCAGAGGTGTCGCTGGGCAAGGTGCCGAATCTGGGTTGAATGGTCCAAGATTAGGGTAGATTACAGCTCCTCGTAGGCTCCGTTTGCGGTTCGAATTATCGTGAAGAGATGATACGACAGGGCAGTGAATGACGAAGAAAAATATTAGGGAATTTTATACCTCGTTCTAGCTAATTGGTTTATTCATTTTGATGACAGGTCTACTCTGAACAGCCTTGGGTTAGATATCTGAAATAGCATAAGCTTCGACAATTTATTAGAAATAGTGCGGAAAATAATCATTGTCAATATTACTCATTGACAATATGTGAAATTGTGAAAGTGTAATACAATTTTCTACGGATACAAAGGTACAAAGATACAAGGTTCTTCCAGAAATTCCCAAAGTAAGAAGAATCGAACTGTAGTGTCCACAAATAAAAATTCGAATTAAAATATTATAATTAAGGAAGATAAGTGATTCGTACGAAATTGAATTCCTGCTTATCGATTCGAATTATAATTAACTGCTTGAATTTATTTTGCTCCTAATTCGCCTGATGATAACTGTGTGTACCATAACGTATTTATAGCTGCAGGGCAATTTGTCAAACTCCAAATTGAAGGAAATAGTGACAGGAAGAATAAAGTGTGTAATAGCAGAGAATTATCCGATAATGCAGAGATGTTTGAGTCGGAATGAGAATTAGGCGAATGTTCGAGGTTTAATTTCACAGGACCGGGTAAGATGAAAAATCGCGAGTTAAGTCAGATGTTCCGAGTTATTCTTCTGTCGAATTACGCACAGAAACTGATCGAGGACACCCGTCGGGCTTACGTTCCGGAATAATTTAATGACACGACCCTCGAATGCTCCGCTTCTCTGCCTCTTGTTGCCGCGGGCCGAATTTGGTTAAACGCTTCACAATTAAACAGGAAATCGGTATACCGACATCGTGACAACGAAACTTAACTTTAACTAGTATTTTAGTTGCGAATATCTGATTAGAAAAATTCATATGAAAATGTCATCGAAACAAGATAAAATAGAGTTGGAGTAAATCGAAGGGGTCTAAGTAGAAGAGCTTCGAAAGTAAGGGGTGCTTTTATATTTGGTACGCTACTCCGTTCTCAGGAAAGTTTACGCTCGCCTTTATATCAATCTACAATCTGTAAATTTCGTGTCTTTGTGGTATTAATTTTGCAATAAATATGCAATAATTACTTGCAATATATATAATTTTTTGTATGCACTATGGCAATCATTAATCGATAGTCCCTAATATATTTTCACTATCAAAAAGTATTAAGAATATTTTAATATTCACGTATAATGGAAACAAATACCATAAAACTGTAAATTTAATTACAATTCACGAAAAATATATAAATTGTTAAATTTATCGTTAATAACAAATGAATATTGTTAATAACAAATTTCACAAACACAAATCTACAAAAAAAGTTAAAAAATTAATAAATTTACATCCATTATACGTGCAAATTAATTATCAATAGAATCGGGAACGATCGTGATCTTTCGTCGATATTCGACCGATCACCTATATAAAGGTCGTCGCTCAGCTGTTTCGATCATTTCTTTGTTTCAGGTCAGACGAGGAGCATCTAGCTCTTCAACGAGGATGGGTTGGTGATGGCCGTGGACCAGTGATGACCATGGGAGTTGCAGAGGTCATCTAGCCGTTAGCTACAACCGACACTACTCGCACCGATCTTCTTCTGGTATAATTTAATAACAATTTTATTTTGTCGTTTTGATTTTCGTCGAGGGGGTCGGATGAGTGGTTGGAGGTGGAATTGGAGGTGGGGTAGGGGTGAACGGTGGTGACTGGCTAGACCTTTTGGCTAGCTGATAGCCATTGTCCACTCCACACCCCACTCTCCACATTTTTAATAAAATTTTCTTTCCAGATCTTCTTTACAGTTCTATTCTTCTCTCGCTTCGATTTATTTCTATTTGAGAATTCGAATATTTCATATAATATTCGAATGTTTCGTCGTTGGTTTGTTTGCGTCTCATCGTTGGGTCGTTTGTGTCTCATCGTTGGGTTGCTCATTTCATTTGGTTAATCTTCATGGTTTCTATTCATTTCGCTTCTATTTTATTTGCTGTTACTAATCCATTTCCTTTCAAGTTTATATATTTTTATTACAGGTTTCGAGATATCGCTGAACGATGTGGGATGCGTGCGTTCAGTCCTAAGTAATTATAAGTAGTTATAAGATAGATTACTAGGCTAAGTTTCATGTGCGCGCTTTCTGTACAAAGGTAAGCTACTTAACTTGAAGCGAATACATTCTTTCTCTCTTATCCCTCTCGTTTACCAAATAGAACATAAGTGTCGTACAACGATCTCTAACCGATCCATTTTACTATACTCAAATCCATTTCCAGAAGCTAATATTCAACTTTTCCCAAATCTCTACTAAACCTTTTGACCAGCGGCGATGCTTCGAAAATAATCGAGATCGAATTGAACAATTATGCGACTTCTCTCAGTTGCTCCTCTCATCCTGTCAAAATGTCGTACGCCGAATTCAGCCATGACGCGTTCACTTTGTCTCTCCGCAGACTTTGACAGAGAGCGTCAAAACCGCAGGAATTACGAGTCTACCGTCGAAACGAAACGAAACGAAACGAAACGAAACGAAACGAAACGAAACAGAACGAAACGAGAGAAAAAAGGAAAAAGTAGGAGGAGAAAAAACGAAAAAAAGAGGGAGAAAAGAGAAAAAAAATATACACGAAGAGAATAACATCGGTAGGATGAGGAGGTAACGGGAACAGAGGCAGAGAGTAAAAGAGGCGGCATGACAAACACACAGGGACCGCGGTGGCGTCGAAACCATAAGAGTGTGAAAATGTTTTGCAATTTCGAAATCAGCCGTGGCCGCCAGTTTGCGCCAAAGCGCGTTACCGGAAACTGCCAACCAGTGGGCCAGCTCGACCAGTGGCCGCCGCCGCAAAAGCGGATTGCGGTTCCGCCGGGTAACACGCATTAAAAACGCCTCACGCACACGCTGCCTCGTGTCTGCCGGACTTTGTCTCGCTTGTTCCGTGTTTTTCTCTCTTTTCCACGTTTTTAAAGGGAAAAACAGAAAGCTTCCATTTCTGGCCCTTTCCATCCTCATCTCTGCCTCTTTCTCCCTCACCTTCTCTTTTCCCATTCCTGCATTCCTGCTTCCGTTCTCTGTCCTTTTTATCCTTTTTTTCCATTTTCTCCTTTTTGTTTTCAACCGGTTGCGTGGAGTAATTTCTGCATGTTGCGAATGCCGCTCATTCGCGCACGATCTGCTGGAAAAAACAATGCGAATAGGATTAACGCTGCCGGTGTAAGCCAGTTGCGGTAAATGCTCTGTTCTCTGGTGAAATTTACTTGCGCGGATTAGCGGTTTATCCGCGAATACATCGATGCGAAACGGAGGATAGATTTGCGTTGATGAATGCTGTGGTTTTTGCGGTTTAGCGGTGGTGTTGGTAGGCGGGGGGGGGGCGATGTGTGCTATTTGAGTTTTCGTTTCTTCGCAACGAAGGAGGTTATATCATAATACAGCTGATGCGGAATGTAAGAATACGGTGCCTCGAGCTTTGTGCGTTAATTATTAGTACTTTGTGTATTTCCAAATCGTAAATTTTTATCTGATAATTCGAGAATCAATAAGATTTTCAAACGACGGTTTCATGATCCTAGAGTGTAAAGTAAAGGATAATAATGTCGAAAAATCTAAAAGAAATACTACTATCTATATATACATAATATCTATTGCTATTTATAGATATTGAGCATATAAAGAGCAGATGGAATAAACTTCATAATCAATTTTCACATATTCAAATGGATAATAAAAGTAGATATTAATACAAAAACTAAAAGAATCAGTCCCTCCATGAAAGAGAAAGTATAGTTAACAACTAATAGATAACTATCCTATTATTATAACATGTTGTACAATGATATGTTAAAACACATCAAGTTAAAAGACATATGTGGAACTTCCTAATGAAAAATCAATTATCCTGCCAAGATTATATTTGACAAATTCAACATTAGCCTAAATATTGATAAAAGAATCAGATTATCTGAAAAACTATTTGAACATCACGTATCTACTTAGATATCCTATAATTCCTCTACAAAACTTTTAGAGACCTCTAAAGATTCTTTCATAGAACGCATACCTCAGAAGTTCTTCGCAGTTTTCAAGTTATGCGACTCACTCTACGTGATACCATCAAACCCGTTGCCCATTTAAAAAGAAATATTATCTCCGTGCAATTAAACTTCAGTTAACTTAATCTCAAAGTGGAACGAAGAAAATGCAATCTGCCCAGTCGCACTCTGTGATACTTATCCAACCAAAGTTCCCATAGCCAAGAGTCCTCAGCTTGGTACCCCACAAACACACCCTGCGCCTTTCCATTTACCTGGACATTGCGATTCGCGCATGTTTATTCGCTGAAATACAGCAGCAAAAAAGAAGAAGACTAATAAGACAAAAGCGAATAACAAAGCGGGACAAATTCCTGTAACCCTTCCGGGACAGATTCCAGACTCGAAAACAGACTTTCCTGGCCGTGCATATGTATGCGCATGCATACGAAAATATTCGCGAAGCGAACCATAAGGACGGATCCGAAGATGTCGTCGGCAAGATGAAAGGATCATCCCTCTGTACGAGATCGTCGTCAAAGGGACACGCGTGTCTGGTCCCCCGCTGTGATTTTCACTCGACTGCTCGTCGCCGTCGTCTCGCCTTGGTCCCCGAGTCGCATGTTATTGCCGCTCCTCGTCCAGTTAATAATACATCTCTTCGTCTTTCGCTACTGCCAACCGGCTGTCTACGTGGCCCATGCACAAAGAAAATTCTTTCTCTTTTAAACACCCCCGCTTAACGATTGCACGCACCCCGTGCGCGACCCGACACTGGACGACGAGGTGTGCAACCCTTTTTCGACTGTCGCGCTCCTTCCAGATGTAGAAACTTGTTCTGTCAATAAGATGAAAAGATTGATTTATTCTGTTATTCGAAACTATCTGGATAATGGTTTCCGAGAGGATGAAATTTAAATTAGGAACGGAATTATGATACATGCTGCGATTTTAATATATCACAGGGGAACTATCAAAGTATCAAATGTATC
Organism: Eufriesea mexicana; assembly: GCF_001483705.2. Taxonomy (NCBI): domain Eukaryota; kingdom Metazoa; phylum Arthropoda; class Insecta; order Hymenoptera; family Apidae; genus Eufriesea; species Eufriesea mexicana. The sequence continues at coordinate 170,660 of NW_016917025.1, forward strand.
AAATGTATTATTGAGGAGTGCTGCAATGAGACAAAATTGAATTTTTGTGCGTAACTCATTGAATTAATGTGCAACAAAATATTGGAGGTCGTAATTTTAAGTCTGATAGAACTCGATGGCTATTTGGAGAACTTTGTATCCTGAAATTGTTCAGCTGTTGCACTATTAAAAAGGAAATCCCATAAACTACACTGTCATATCGTGGATTTAATTACAGAACACTATGAATCTCATAAGATGATGAATCATTCGTGGAATTATCATTGCCTTTGAGCTCTGACAATTTGTGTATTATTATGATTGACTGATTACATGTCTGAATACTTACAATCTGCAGTATGGAGTTTAAGATAAAGAAGAATATGAGTTAAGTTACTATGAACAATTTATGAACTAAGGGACTAATTTTCTACCTCATAAGAAACAAAATATTTTTACATAATAATATATCCTACACCGTAAATATAAAATATCTAAAACTGAAGGCAAGAACGATCTTCCATCATGCTTTCTCCCTAATGAAAATTCAATATGTAATACCCACTTCGAACCTTACGCTGAATATCTAAATTTAAGACCTAAAAATCCACATTCTCTCCCTCTCTGCCGCAATCCCCAACTTCTACCTCCACAAATCCATCGATAACCCCACTTTCGTCCACTCGCATACAAAAACATACCTAACAAAACATCAACGATCGTAAACACTTAATTACACGAAACCCCGTGATACCCCTTCCGAAGAACAATCCTCCCCAAAAGGAAGCCACGTACGAACCCCCTTGTTGGTCAGCAATGGAGGAAACTAAAACGAGAAGAAGAATAAAATAAAAAGGAAAAAAAGCAATGGAACTTCGACTTACAGATCACGCATCGAAAGAGAGCTCTCGTTATTGTCGGGAATCGTTCTTAAAGAAACGTATGCGGCACCGCGTACCCACGATCGGGTGGCCGTGTCGATAATATCGGCAAGTGGAGCGGAAGATATGGCAAGAGAAAAGCGTGGAACAAAAAATCATGTGCACCGAGTGACGTCGAGGCAGGGTGTCCCGTGCAAGTTTTCGTGATGCCCCCCACAGGGGTCGAGCCCCGACGGGGGCGCCGTTTCTGGACCCTGTAATTTGAAATCTTCACAGGAAGAACCGGCTCGAGGGGGCCAAGGAGACGGGAAATATAACTGGCACCCCTCACGGCCGCAGCGCCACCCCACTTATTCTTCGGCGACAATGCAGCAAACTCACGAGAAATTCACCCTGCAATCAGCCGCGAAGTCAAACGTTCTCAGGAACGTGTGCGATGAAAAAGCCACGTTCGCATGCCTACGGGACCGGCAATCGAGTCGTTATTAACCGAGGAATCACTTTTGCTGATTGTTAGTTCGATTCCCGAGGGCACGCTTAAGAGACTTAAGTGCCCTCGGAGTCTTACATTCTGCTAATTTATCGCTGGACGTATGGTTCGCGTCCTGTCTTTCACGTGTCGTGGTGAATTCTGTGGTGTTCTCTCTGGTGGTGACGAATATTTTTCATGTAACTCGTGTAAGAGAAGATGTATGAGCTCCGCTTCGTCGTTCTTTGTAACTCAAGGAATCTTGAAAACTCTGCAATTTTTGATTTTATAATTATTGAGCCAATTCAGATAATGATACTGAATTTTGTTAAATTGGTAATAATCGAGGGTTTCATATCTTCATGAATTTAAAAACTCAAATCCAAGGTTTACTCTTCTGTTTGTTCATTAAACCAGCGTTCATATACTTTTAATTGCTACCGATAACTTTATCAAATTTTGTCGAAAAGCGTGATTCAAGCTCCATTTAGACAACAGTTTGCCATCAGATGCACTTTCGTTCCCAGCATTTATCAAATTTATCTACGACCACCTTCATCCTGCGTTCGCTTAATCCAAAGAAATTCGCGAAATGATCAAATTATTCCAAAGCGTTCAGGGCGCAGATATTTTCACTTTCAATTGGATTCAGGTATCCCGCTGAAATTGGCCGCGCGTCATCGGATCGGCAGAGTTTTTGCCAGAGCGACGATTTATTTGCAACGAGCAACGGCATCAATCGATTGATCGGCGAATACGCACAGCGGCGATAGTCGTGTAGTAAACCTGGTTATCGCATTATCTCGGACACCGGAGACCTGCACGAGGGAAATCTATTCTATGGGGAACTTGCATTTCACGTAGGGGCCCCGACCGATCGGCTCTATTATACCAGCCGAGCATATCGCTTCGTGTATCTACGTGCTCCGCTCTGCAGGCCTAGCACCGATAACATTGACGTACCGATAATTTTGTAATATCGTCGTTCGCCTGTGTGCATGTGTGCGGACGCGTGTGTGTGCATGCGTGTGTCGCGGCATGTCGGGAATGCGGGTGTACATGGACCGTGTATTCGTGCGCGAATTTTTTGAAATATCGCGAGTTCAAATTGTGTTTCGCCTGGTGTGGATACTGGCAGAGATATCGGTGAAATTTTATGGTGTTGATTAGTTGTATTTTTGTTCCACTGTGTGGAATTCTTTCACGAGTCTATTGGCTATTTTTTGTACTTTTTATATCACCATAAGGAATTCTTTTGGATAAGATGATTATTATATTTGTAAAATTATTAGAACGTATTCAGAGGACGAATTGGAGGAGAATTTTGGAAAATTTGTAGCTCGGAGAAGGGAATATCGAGCAGAATTAATCTTAGGAAATAGTAGAGACGAATGGCGGAACAAGAGCACTCGATTTTGACGGAGCACCGAGCAACAAAGAGGAAAAATGGCCGAACGCGAGTAACACGAGTTGCCATCGTGTGACGATTCATCGTCGAGTGTCGAGGATCCGATAAGGCAGCTTTTAAAGTCCTTTAAAAAGCAATACATCGTCGAGGCGACGGAGGGCGAAAGAGAGAGAGACCTCTCAATAAATATCCCATGGATCCTGCCGGCACGTGACTCCCTTATCCTGCCATCTTAAATACTTGGCTGCGCGTGTCGGTCATTCCGATCATCGCATTAACTCGCACAAATGATCCTGTGTTATAGCCGTCCTGCGACCTAGTGATTTGAAATAGCAAAAATCGTTTGAATTTCGTGCGGATCTTCTATGGTGGAAAGCTGATAAGACCGAGTGTGAACAAAATTAGAGAATTCTTTGAGAAATTGCTTTTGGATATAGAGTAATATGATTCCATAGAAAAGGGTTGTAATGAGAAATTAGATAGATGGATGCAGACAAGTTTGAAAATTTTCTCAGAAGTTGCTCTTGGATGAGGAGTAAAATAATTTTGTATAGGGAATTTATGATGACAACTTAAATGTAGACACATTTGAGAACTTTCTCGGAAATTGCGTTTGGATAAGATACAGAATAATTTCTTTATCTTATTCAGGAAATAAGATTTGTAAGATTTTCCGGGAATTTATGGTTGATATTTTGTTAATAATTGAACACGGATATGAATATATCTATGTAAAAATAGTACAGCGCATGATTAATGTACGAATTTGTCAATTTTTAACGTTTTGATGAGTTTAAAGATAGTTACAAGTTGCTTAAGATATTGTTATAATGGAAATAAAAATGATGAAACATGTTAATTTCCTATTTAATATTGACAATATTATATTTGTCAGTCTTAAGAATATTATACAATTCTTACCTTGATCTGAAGATGTTTTCCATCTCATATTCGTCTGAATCCAGAAGAGCTTTCTTCCTAGGGATATATTTTCCACAGCCACATTCAATCATATTTGACCAATTTTTATTCTACCGCCACGATTCCATGATCCACCTGAAATTATACCAATAGTAATTAGAATACATTAATTATCATTAACCATAAGATATTAAAAATATTATTTAAGCCTTTGATATTTCTCTTGACTGCAAAGGTAATAATATTATTAACAACAATATACACCTTCCTAAAAATAGTCAATCATAAATTTCATTCCAGTGTGTTTACCTCCCATGAAAAGGTATATACCTTCTCAAAAATACCATACCTTTCATCTAATTTAATTATCTTTATCAGTATAAAGACTTTAATACCTTTATGATTTCATTTCGATAAATCAAACCTTCAAAATCCAACAGTATTCCCAAAACTTCCTCAAACTAACACCTTATTACACACTTTAGCCCTGTCTAGTAATTTAATCTCACATACATCGCTTTTCACGAACGTAGACAGTCTCATACCATAAAAAAGGCAAAGAACCAATTACAAACACCTACATGCCACTGCAGGAAGCAATTTCTCCGTGTTACAAACGGAATCTCGTCGTATGACTGTAACAAGAGTAGCACAGAGGCTAAAAGGGCGAAGCGCGAAACCGCAGCGTACAGCGACAGTTTTCGAAGATCCCCAGGGAACACGGTGGTTTCAGACGAGCTGTGCTAACGCTCGTGTTATGGGGTTGTCAAAGCACAGACAGAATGACATCTCTATTATCACACGAACAGACCATGAAAGAAGAGAGAGAGCCACATACAAACGGAAGAGAGAGAAGAGAGAGAGAGAGAAGAGGCAAGGGGAGGTAGCAAGAGGTTACACGTAGAAACGCGTGCCACCAAGATAACGGATCTCCCTGATGACAATCCTCCTTGGTGAAGTCCTAGGGCACATATGGACGAACCCCATGACTGTTAAACAGATCCACGCTGGCAGCTACTGCTATATAGCTCTATCTCTGAGAGATCCCACTGATAATTTCGATTCCCTCAAATATTGGGAGCAAGGTTGATCGGAGAAGATCGGATACTGTGTTTCGATAACAGCTTTTGACCATGGTGATGACGAGTTGATACGACGTAGATAAAGTTCTTCTTTGTCAGCTCATATTCCTATATCTTGCGATGGCTTCTTATTCTGTATCAAAAGTGCATGTTGCTGTGAAAATTTTTAATGCTTATAATGAATTTATATTGTAGGTAAGAAATTTCAGTTTGGGACTCCATTGTAGCTGGTATTAAAGATAGATATATAATTACAGAAGGTTATCAAGTATTTTTTAAGTTGTTATAATAAATGAACATTCTACTTGAGTGATAGTTTCTACTGTAATAATTTCTAATTTAAGGAGATAACACTGTGAAGCGTCTAATACTGGAATCATTATGAAACCGATTATATTAATATATTTACATGAGTAACAAAATTGATTACACAAAGCATTAATCAACCCTTGAAATCCCTTTTAAAGCGACACTTGCAATTATTCAAAAAATTGTGGAATTTAATGAAAATTTCTTTTCAACCCTACACAATCCTCTTTTTATACGTACAATTTAAATGATCAAAGTAACATTCTCATAAATTATATATATATCCTTGTACATGCCAATACTTTGCTCTATCTGCAAACAACACTGATAATATACGTACGTATATACAACTAACCAAGTATAAAACTGAATAAAGGATTGGAATCCTAACGAGCTTACAATACCTCAAACAAGCTTCAATAAGAAAAACAAGGTGGAAGAGGACAATTGTAAGCTGGTATTCCTGTCGATGTGAATGAGAGACACTCGAAGCAGAACGAGGAGAAAGCGTGGCGAGTAAGCTGGCCGCAGCTTCCGGTTGGCTGCCACATAATTTCGTTACTTCGCACGAAATTGGATTAAGGGGTTCGTTAAGGGCGCATTAGCGCACGTTAGCACGTTATACGATGACCCTGGGCTGAATTACATTGTGGCGTTTGGTCAACTTTCAATGGGCCATGTCGAGTGACCCCGCTGAGCCCCGGAAGTGCCGCAGATTTCCACGTTTCCCCTGCTTTTCCACGTCTTATTTTCTGTCGCTCTGTCGCCGACAGACGGGGCAACGTACTTTTCTACGCTTTTTCACACCTAACCACTAGCAAAAATCACTGGTCAAAGACTTCACCCCTCTTTACTCTATTTTCTTTGTTACTTATTGTCGAAACGTATTAAAACGACCTCGTGTACCTCTGTCGTAAGTATATTTAAGGGATTTCGTGTATCAAGAGGAATCTTACTGTAGCATCTCTCGGTAAAAATTACAGGGGTTGTTTAATTTAATTTAAAGAAAAATTGTGACGAAGAATTATGAACGTTGGAAATAATAAACGTTTAACGATGATTATCCATCATCCATGCCAAACCAAACGTAAAATATTTTATGAAGAATGAAATATGGCACATCTCCTATGGATATCTGTAAAAAAGCAAAAGAAACTAGAGCTCAATACAACGATTGATTATATCAATACAATCCAGACTAGAGTGGATTACCATGAATTACCAATAACGGAAATTTTGCAATACAGAAAAATATCCATTATAAAGGAATAAAGGAAAAGTATTTAATACCATTGAACCCAAAAACCACACCTCACTGCCTATTATACCTAATTTAATTTAGCCATATAAATTATATATCACACAGTGATATGTGAGCAGATGAACAAATAAAATAATAATAATAATATCACTCGATACTTTTTAAAATTTTAAAGATTCTAAAAGAAGAAAACAATTTTTTACAAACAGAAATAATCACCTAAGATTAGAAGCTGAAACAGAACTAAGTATTACTCAAAATTCCTACTCAATCCACAATTTCACGATCACGTAGATGAAAAAGATTTCCTGAAAAAGAAGTCCCGACAAATTTCCATAAATCCCTCGATCGAGCAAATTCCCATGAGCAACGGCACCGCGTATCGTAACAAGGATAGGGAAAAACAATGCGAATACGACACGACAATGTCTCAGCACGTTATCGGGACCGACAGAAAGGAAACGAGCGGACGCATAGTTACAGTAACCAGATTTCACCTCCGCGACGATCGAGAAGGAAAGTCGTCGCTTCGATCAGGGCCGTTGTTCATCGACCGGATCGTCGCCATGGGATATCGGAAAGATGCTAGATAGGCTACTGTGAGGCGGCGTGAAAGGGGTCACAGGGACTCGGTTCTCTTAATTATAAAGGGCACCAGCGATAATTGTCGTGTAGTTGGACCAACATTGTGACTGCATGTTTTCCCGCCACGCCCATCTCGGTGTTCGTCTCAGCGGGCGAGCCTTTCTTCGTGTTTGCTCTGCCGTGGGACCGTGCCTCCTTGGATCTTTATTAACCATGTGCCGGAATCCTGATTTCAAGATTAATTTCTGCAGAGATCCTAGTATGATCTTCCGTTGATATTTCGTGAGAAATATTTTTCTTCTGTCTTCACGATTGAGAGCTCGATAGTTGGATTAATTGCTTTGAATCATTAATTGAGATGTGCTTGCTTGATTGTCCTGAACCTTGATTGATGACTGTAGAAGTTAAACGATGGGTCACGTAGATGCCAAGATTATCTTTTCAGTGGAATATAAATCCTATACTTAGCGTAGAAGAAGATATCCAACCTAATATTGTAACATAGTTGTGTTAAGCGCAATCTAGAACTGATGCAAATCAACAAACACAATTAAATGCGTTACCAAAATATCAATGTTACAAGAATGTTGATGTGTGCTAGTAATAATTATTTTAGAAGCATTACAGACACTACTAGATCTATGGATTTTTATGGATCTTTAAGGCATTTGAAAACAGGTTTGTTCATACTGAAAATTTTCAATTTTAGTACATATATATACTGACTGTTCCACTTCCTAAACTATTTTATTCTTTTTCTAAACTAATTACTAGGTCAGAGCACTTGAAATATTGTTCCTATGAAGCTATAAATTAATGGAGCTATACCACACATTAAATTTGTCCGATTATCGGGAATCATAAATCACATTAGGGGGGAAGAAATTTGTTGCAGAACGCGAATATTAAATGTTAACAAAGGTTTCAATGAAGTATGGGATAACTTCATACTGATGTACATAACATATGGTAATAAGAGTGGTTCCATATTTATAAACTACTAACTTAAAATATAATAATTGAAATTAATAAGTTTAGTTTCCTAAATTTAGTTCTCTAAAACGAATCTAATGTGCAATGCAGTTTGTACTAAATTAAACTGTTCTATTAAAAATAACAGCATCGCTACATATCACAACAATCTTCATAAAATTAGTTATATATACCTAAATAATTCACAAAAATGAAAGAGTAATTTAAAATTCTCTTACTAAATCCACGAAACATCTTCCTCACTCAAAATCTCAAACAAAACTTATACTCTATACCTAAATACCTTCCAATGCATTTACGCTTCTATCGCACAGCAATTAACGAATTTCTAAAACGTTCGAAAGATAAGGGTCACAACAGGTGACGTCCATTCACAGTATTGACAAAAGTCGTTGCAGAACCAGGAATGTCACGATTGAAAGTCATTCAAAGAGGTGTACGCCGAAAGCTTTCACGGGTCATTCGTCGAGATCGATTGTGGACGATTTTTAACTACCCCATCGACTTTGCTCAAAGAAAAGGACGAAAAAAATGAACTAGAGCGAAGAAAGGGACGCAACGCAAAGGTACAGAAAGGTAGAAAAATGTAGGAAAAGAGAGAGATTCATCTCTCTCCCTGTTCGTGGAAACTCGATAGCCAAAATATTGAATTTCCGTAGAAAAGGGAGGATAACCGAGGTTCCCTCTAAACCGGGGATCCAAGAAGTCGTGTAACAAAGAGGGTGACTCTTTTCACCTCGCCTCCTTTCCCTTTATTCCTCACACGCGTCCCTCTTCTTATTTTTCGTAGCAGGCCACGAGGGTGAGCAGCAAGAACCACGAGGTACCTTTCGAATTACGCAAGAAATCCCGCGGCGAGGGCCGATTCTAATCGATCCTTTGATTCCGCCACGCTTTAACTCTGCCCCGCGGGCATCTCTTAACGAAGACGTTGCCCTTACAGCATCCCTACGCCGATAGCTTTTTAGCTTAGAACGAACATTCATCTCTCGCCTGCGTTATCCCTAAGATACACTGTGGGAATTTCGGTAATTTCGTGCGTAATATGGAACAGAATGGGAAACTACCCCTCTTCCTCGTGCGATTTCCTCTTTGATGTTGAGCTTAAGAAAAGTTGCATTTTGTCGAAGAATTCCATTCTAGAATAGAAATATATAATAATCGTGATAGCTTATAATTTTAACTTAGAGAAATTATGAAAGAGAGACGAAACAATAGAATAATTTATCGGTAGTTGTTTGGTTCATTTTGGAGTCGTGGAGTAGAGAACATAATAGGTAAGCTTATATTGATAAGGAAGATTGTAAAATAACATTTTTGAGCTTCGATATTAGTGTTATTTTTCAACGAGATTATAGAGAACGATCTACGAAAAGAATTTAAGTCTTATAGTACTTGTGAAGGTGGACAAAATCTGTCCAGTTAACCGAGGTCCGTGAATCAATGCTGCCAGAGTAATTTGCGATTTTCTGCTCTGCTAACCAAGGAAGTGACTTGCTTCCATTCATTAAATTTACGTAAGTAAAGATCATTCTTGTTCATGTATATATAAGCTTGCTTCGTAATTGAAAACACCTTTAAACACAACAAATATTAAAAACAATATAATACAAGAAATATGAACAATTAAATAACTTCTCATAATTAAACTACATATCGACATACTATTTTTCAAGGAAAATTTTTAGATTTTCATTTCACGAGCTTCCTGTACGATACGCACGATTTATGGAATACTTTGACGAATACAAAATTTTTCCTCGACCTGTAGAGATTTCTCCATTAAACCACCCCAAAGACGCTGGTATCGATGCTCTATTTCGCCATGGTTCTCGAGGGTAGATATTAAGAATGGCGATATTGGTTTTTCAAACAGTAGACACTTAAGACGTTCGCTCGAATCGAATTCCATCGTCGTAATGGCCCCGTGGAACGAACAAGCGAATTCATAATGAGACTTTCTATTCCGTCAACGATATCGGATAATTGCGTCCCTACTGTCGATCCTCGAAATAGGGTAATGGAGAACTCACGAAATCGGCTTGAGGGGTTAAATTGAAATTGAAATCACTCGAAATTACTTGCAGTCTCGAGGACTATCGAGAAGGTTGATACCCCTCTCTCTGCCCTTGGAATCGAATATTACTCTCGACGCTCGAAACAATCCGTTTCGTTCGATCCACTCGTGCGCGATCGACCAACCACGGCCCGGGAGGGCCATCTTTTTGCACGCCTCCCTCTTTTGTGTTTCTTTTAAATCGCCCTTTCCTAAACCTATCGCTTCGTTTCTCCTTTATCCGTATAATTTTTATTGTTATTCCTGTTACAATAAAACGATAAATAATTATATGAAAAACGAGTTCCAATATTTAGATTGTCGCTAAATATGATCCAATACCTGCAACAAAGAGAGTGGTATCGAAGTTGTTTCGAAAATTTTGTTTAAATACAGTAAATTAAAAAAAGAAATAGCAAATTACAAAGCATCAAGTTAGTAATACGAAGAAAAATTTGGGCATAGGTTGGACAAAGTAATTCATCAACTCCTGTTCAGATACATGTATTAAACACTGTGGACAACACAATTTTTATAAGAATCCTACATACTATTTTAATATAATTTATTATTCAAAGGTAGTAGTACACGATTGTCATCAACAACAAATATCTATCTAAACACAAATGTTCACCACACGTGATCTATCAAATTCAGACAACCGAATTACTAATCACAAAAGTTCAAACTTCAAATATCGCCACATCCATAGATTCCATAGCCATAATCGCATCCAACGATTCAACAATTCCTCTCACAAATAGCAAACTGGCAAAGACTCCCCCTACCTTCTACTTTCTAGCTATCTAATCTCCACTATTACCTATAGTGGGATATAATCTAAAATTTCCAATTCAAACCAAGTCAACCTGAAGAACCAAGTCTAATCCAATAACCCACTTCACGCACATTCACACAATCGATGAAAGAAAAACAAATTGTCATCACCTTTACCACACCACCTGATTCAATCTAGAACACTACCCTCAAGTCACAATGCGAAGAAGGTTAACTTCGTTTCCGTTATGCAAGGCAGAAATCGCGATGGGGCAGCGTTGACGACAAAAACGAGAATTCCAAAGAGGAAGACGCCGATGAAATTAGCACAGAGGACGACATCGCGGAAGGAAGAGGCAGCGGAGAACGAAAGGGGGTGGTGACGGTAGCGAAGAGGGAAACTCCAAGAGGTAGAAGATCCTGGGCTGAATTTTCGGCGACGAAAACTGAGCGGAGGATGAGAAACGACAATAACTTCTCGGCTCGGCGTACAATTTGATTTTATGCAACGCTTGGCACGCCTCTTAGCGCGAGATATCCTTATAACGTTTAACTAGATTGTTATGATTGTTGTCCCCGGCACCGTTTCGCTCGCCCCTTCCACCCACTCCACCTCTGCCTTCGCCCACTCCCTCTTTCCTTCGTTCGTTACGTATTATATGTATATATATATATACACCTATATATACATATGTACGATGTACATAGCAGAAGTAAACGCACATATAGATATAAAAGCGCACTCTTTCCTTCGTTCGTTACGTATTATATGTATATATATATACCTATATATACATATGTACGATGTACATAGCAGAAGTAAACGCACATATAGATATAAAAGCGCACACAGAAACTGTTTGCAGCGAAATTCCGAAGGAATTTCAACCTCCACACCCACTCACCCGCAATTCAATGTGTACGTACAAGGTGTTCCAGAGGTACAGTTGATCGTGCAAGAGGTGGCAAGGGATGACGAATAGAATTCCTTTTGTTTGAAAATACGTATTCCATTTGTTTCGTTAATTTCAATGCTCCGTGAATATTCTGTTCTACCTGACATATGAATGCGAAATTCGTCGATATTTCTATCCCCCTTTCTTTCTGCTTCTCTGTATCGCTGAAAAGCATTAAAATTTTTCAGTATGTACATGAAAATCTACAGTGTGTTTCAGAGTGCACATGATAGGCAAGCGAAAGGGGTAGTGAATGGTAAAGGGTACTTTAATGGCAATATATAGGTGTTTGGTCTTGGTCTGCCTTTTCAGTAAGTTTCAAAATAGTATATTGGGACTATTTTCTATAATGATTTATACTATTTTAGTAATTATTACTAGAACATTGGAAATAATATGTTATATTTACAAGAATATTAAGAACAGCATTATTAAAAAGATAACCAAATAACAGGATTGTCATACCCATTGAAACAAAATTTCTTACTGAAATCCTATTTACCCAAACCCCATAGGAAATGTAACTGTTGTGCTCATGTGGAAGCACTCGAAATTTGCATTTTTATAGGTCTGTAGGTAAAAAATAAGATTAAATTAGACAAAGTATTCCCTTCGTCATCGGCTACTATCTTCTGCTTGGTTGAACAGTAATTCTGAAACACTATCTATATGTAGATACATAAATGTATTTCGATCTCTCTCTTTCTCTTCATATACGTATATGCACGTTCTTGCAGCTGTTATACACAAAGATAGACCTACACGTCCGCGCTTCGTTTCTCTCGCAAAATACTGCCGCATTGCAGCTGCTAAAACAATAACCTGTTAAACGATGTACCACCGTATCTGAAAATATTTCGCAACGTTGCTAATTTCGACTATGGCAATTATAATTGGTACCTTCAAACGATGACTGTGATTTAAGGTCTGCTGTTGCGAAAGACACTGAAACCGTTGAAACGTATTTATCTATCTACAAAATTGAAATAGCAGGACAAGAATTTATCCTTTAATTTGTAATTTATTTTATCAAATACCTTTATAAGTTACCACTGTGTGGAACAATTTTAGAGAGAAAATTGTGAAAGATGTATGCAGTAACAGAAAGTCTCTGAATAGTAGCTACAATAGTCACTTCCAAAATTAACCAGACCAAAGAGAACATACGTAGATATGATTCTCCATCACAGAGAATAATACAATTCTAGTCACTTAACAACTTGCGTCCAAATCCTTCATACATAACAAAAAAGAGCATCCAACCCCTAATCTCAATACTTACAACTCCATTTCATCCGCTGGAACTCAACCTAATCTGTTCTTCTACTCGAAAATAACTGCATACAACTCATCTCCAAAACCTACAAAATCTAGCGATTGAACCCCCACAACAAACTAGCTATGCAGCTACCTACTCCTTTCTCCAAACCAACGAAACAGCACAACTCCAAGCCACCAATCAGCAAGCTACCCAATCTTCCAATAAAGAAAGCCATCCCTGACCTCTGCCACCCCTACTATCGGCCCCAATCGTCTCTAATAAAAGGCGCGAGGCGAGCGGTGGAAATTGGCGCGTATCCGCAGGGCAACGTGTGATATTCATATTCTTGGCAGAGAGTCCGCCAAGAGCAGAAGGTTGGGGAGGCGCGAGGACGAAGAGAACGAGAAAGAGACAGAGAGGGGAACAAGAGGACGGTAGAGGCTGCCGGTGGTTGGCAGAGCGTCGAAGCCAGTGGTGCAGACCAGTGGCCCGATGAAGGCAACTCTGGTATTCTAACCCTACAGCAGCCAAGGGGGCTGCCGCCTCTGCCGTTGCTGCTGATGCTGCGAGCTGCTGCCGCTGCTGCTCCAGGTATACTGTCTGCGGTGCTGGCTGCACACAGCGACAAAGAATGTTGGTAACACGAACATGGGGGATAGAGGGGCCAAGGGGGGTGCTGGCGATGGTAGGCCCTGCCGGAGCTGGATACCACTCTAGATATTTCTTATCCCAGCGCACGTAACCCTCTAACAAGCTAGCAAAGTTTACCAATAAATTGTATGACGGCGAGCGTCGGCTGGATGCTAGCAAGCCGCCGGAATATCGCTGGTACCGCGCCGTTTCCGCTGCACCAGCGTGCCACGCTCGTTCCTCCTCTTTCTTCTTCGGAAGCAGGCTTCAGCGGCGACCTTCGTCGAGAATATTTCCCGAAGAATCTACGACAGGGAATGGACGGTAGAAGATTGTGGGTCTCGAAGGGTTAGAGTGGTTCTTTGAAGATTGGTTCCAGGGGTGGGCTTTGCTCGCGTTTGGGGTGCTTCCATGTGAGTTTGGAGAAATTTCAGAGTTTTTGGCCAGGTTTGGAGATCTTGTATGTGGTTTGTTTGAGAATTACGAGTGAGGAAGGTTCGATTTTCGAATATGTTGATTTGATATTTTGACTAATTACGTTTTAATGAAATCTACGACTATTTTGTAACTGTGTTTCTGAAATCTGATTTACCTTGTGTCTATTTTAACAGTTCTATATCTATTCTATAAAGAAGACATCTTATAACGTAGGATTATGTATCTAAGGATCTAATACATCTAAAAAGGCACCGAATACCTTGCATACTGTTTAATCCTTTTAAAATTTGACTTGTCTAACAGGATTCTGAATGACTTGATGAAAGCTTCAATTATTCCTATATACCTTATGCAAGAAAGATTTGCTATTTTTTGAATCTGCAAGATGAATTTTCAAGAGCGACAAATTTTCAGGGTTTTAATGGGACTTCACTAAGCACTCACTTTTCCAACGTTTCTTTTCTTTTTTACTGCTGATGCATGGCGCGAATTCAATGTCAATGAGCGCCAAATGTCAGGACACGTTGGCAATGAACGAAAGAGAGGGAAAGGGAGCCGGCGATTATATTGAATGGTATTTCGTTGACATAATGCGACACACGCGAGCACACTTTATAATAGAGTCACATCACGTCGGTTACACAATCACAATACTAATCTGACATAATGGCTACCTACTTTCTTGCCGATTACACCAAAAAAATCGTCAGCCATAATGATTCTTCGAGGAAAAGAATCGTCCGCTGAACGAATTTAACGAGAGGACAATTTTTCTTTTAAAAGTATAGTACAAATGAACCAGTAATAACGTGACGAACCGATAAAATAGGACATGAGAAATATGTTCCTGAAATAATCGATCAGATATTATTTGTACTACTTTACTCACGTAATACGTAAGACTATAATAAGTACTTGATAATAAAATTCTGTAACAAATTTATGAACGTGAATTCATGAATAAAGAAGTACTGTGAAATTTGGAAAATATTATAGGATATCTTATAAAATTTTCCAGTGTAAATATAAATTTCTAGAGTAAATAATAATTTAAAGTAGGCAGTAATAAGACTCTTCCTTCACCACCCCATGAATAAGTCTATCCATTCAAAATCACCATCTTTCAACTATAAATCATTCTAATTACCTAACCCAGACGTTACATAGTAAACAAAATTTATGCTACAATCATATGCAATAGTCGAAAATCCTCTAAGATGTGCATGCAGAATTATCACAATGGTATCAATATATCACTCAACGTATATTCCAACTCACCTTACACGTATGAAGTTAATGAAGATCAAATTTCTTGAGAAAGCCAGAGGGCAAACATCACAAACAAAATTCCATAGTCGTCGAGAGATGCTTGCTGATAATCCTAAAATAATAAAGTTATATATAGATGAACCTCACTAAATATCTCTAAAATACAAAATTATATTTTACTCTTAACTTTAGATTTTATGTTCATCAAGCGTATTTCATTATTACCTTGTTCCAACTCAAACTCTTCTTTTATCGCTCCATGCATAAAATTCATCCATTCTTCAAATACTCACATAGTAGATCAACACTATAGCTGATTTACTGAAGATTTACTGCACCTGAAAATGCATTCAATATTAATATAGATACATCATAATTAGTAATTCACAAATGCTATCAGCTCGGTCGAACTCTACTCCCAACGCTCTCATTGGTTCACCCTATCAGTACCAAAATAAGAAAGATCGAATTCCTGAAGTTGCCGCAAAAGAACAGGGGGCACACACGACGAACAATGAAAGTTTCTTGCTCGTCGCCCGTCGATCGTTGCAGCGTTCGCTTTCGAGCGCGAAACAACGTGCTCGAGCGGATATATCTTGAATCGCCAACGAAGCGAATCGGCTTAAGTGAAAATCACTGGGCGGTTTGCGAGCCCGTAAATATTGTACCGGTGTAGCCACGGGTGGGCAGGGCAAAACGAACGTTTGTTTGGGGGTGGTTACTCGTCGATCTCTCTCCTTCTCTCCTTCTACTCTCTCCTTTTCTCTCTGTCTCTCCTTTCCTCCTTCCTCTCCAACCGGTCGCCGTTGCAGCGTTCACGCGTGCCTTCTTGCCCCTTGAAGTGGTCCGTGCGATATGGCGGAAGAATCGATTGCACACGAAGAGACCAAGGAAGAAACGCTTAAACCTCTTCCAACTACCTCGCGTTTCCTGTGGAGCCCGTCGAAGGCATTCTGTCGATCCTTCTTCCGGAAACGAACCTGCCTCCGGTAATTCCGCAATCCTTTTCGCACTGGACAGTGGGAACAAAGGGCTCGCGTTAAGTTATGCTTCGGTAGCGACTCCTTTTTTGCGATAGAGGCCTGTTTTAGGTGGTTTGAAAGTGGAGTAAGATTTTTAGTTGGGCAGCCGAATTTGTTCTTCCTGAAAGCTGATACTAATGTGTTAAGTGATTAATGTAACAATTAACTGTAGATAAAATTCATTGCTCATGATAGTTAGAATAATAAGAACTCATTACAGGTTTAATCAATCAAAGTAACCTTTCATCTGTATAAACAGAGTTCCACTATACACAAATCTTATTACGTGTGCAAATAATTGGTAACTTAATGATCTCTCTTAATGATTCCCAAAAAATTGAATCAAGTTGCAATCTTAAACCCAACAAAGTAGCAGGCCTAAAATGAAAGACAAGTGGAAATTTTGACATCTAATAACAACTTGATTTCCAAATTTCAGTAGAAGTAATAATAACAAATTCACAATAATCTAACACAATTAACAGTAACCAAAGTAAATTCTTTTACATCATACTGGATATATTCTTGAATAAAAGCTTGAGAAACCTAATCTGGAGATATGTAACTATCAGTTACATGGGAAATAAGTATTGTGCTAAAAGAAGACAATGAATCTTCAAATAATGATCTATCAGAATGAAAAAGAACTATCTCCAATGCTAAAATTATTCGTTCCAACGATTTTGTGCCAAAAGATTTCGATAAATCTAAACTGTGTCGATGGTCAGAAAAGCACATGCACGAAGGGACAGGGGGAGAAAAGTGGTAACAGTAGGAATATGCTCGACACAGACGTTTCAACGTGAAATATCTTCAAAAGAATGGACCTGGATCGAACCCACGTGAATTTTAATATCAAACCAAGTGCTTTCGTCTTCTTCGAACGTTTCGTTTCCTTTCTCTTCGCTCTACTCCGTGTAATGGAAATACAAAGAGAGTTAACAAATAGTTTTGTTACAGAAGGTAATATATGATCTATAATTACTGTTAAATGCTTAGAAAGTATAGATTGACTCGATCTATAATTTGAATTTGATCGAATTGATTTTCTCATTAACACCCTCTTGCAATTTTCTTGTTTTCATCATAGAACCTGACATCTTATTCCAAGAATGCAACACCTATGATGTATCCCTCTAGAATTTCCTTTGCTTGTGAGAAAAGAAACCATAAGGAATTATGATTCCTTGCTTGGACTTAACAGCTAAAAACCGACCATTGTTGCAAATAGATTGCTTGATGCAATGATACAGAAAAAGTAACAATTACCAGCAATTCCTAAGACAACTATGTACACATATTTCCCTAGCATATAACCCTATAGAAAACTTAACTAATACCGCCATATTTTTACACATAATATTAAAATACTCGTCCCCATCTCTTCCTATCATCTTCGCCTTAACGACCAAAGTAGACAAAGAAGATAGTCACGTTAGACCCGAGAACCTGAACCTATCTTCAACCTCGCTTCTTCGTAGAACGACGACACGTGGAAGGGGTACAAAAGCACGTAAAACAGCCCACCTATGGACAGCATTAATATACGCAAGCGAATTACCAGGGAAGTTAAACGGCGTGGACGTAAGGCGTGTGCTTGCAAAGCTTGCCGGAGCCTGGACCTGGAAAGAAGGTGTCAAAGTAGCGGCACACAAAGCTTTCGTTTAATTCGTTTTGCGCACACCCTCGGGGGCCTGCCAGTATTCGCGTATTTTTCAGACACGAAAAAAGCCCTCGGAGCTTCAGAGGCGGCGGGAGTGGTGCTCGTATTAGCGCCAACGAGTCAGAAAACCCTCCCGCGGCTCGCGTCGCTACAATATTTATGGGGTTGCTCGTGCGAGCGAGCGATTCCCGTTCGCGCGAGTTCGCCTCGTTGGGCGCTCAAGGTCCGAACAAGTCCTAACGCGTGCGCTCGCGAGCGCACAGCAACGAGGATGAGACCTGGGACGAGCGTGAAAAATTAATGAGCGAGCAACCGACGACAGAGAGAGCCTTCGGGAACATGCCTTGTGAAAATACGTGCACGCGCGCGCCCTTGTATTCAAAGTGGGCCGATATTCAGGGGCGAATTGACTTTTACAGTCGACCATGGAACATGATCTTGCGACGAGTCGAATTAGATTGTTTGACGAGTCGCCATGGATTCTGCGTGTTACGAGCAAGGAATTATTAAATCGAGAGTAATTGCGAGAAGTTGTAGGGTTTGGAAGTTCGTTCGAGATTCGATTAGAAGAATATGAGTCTCATGAGAGTAATAGGATTTCTGAGAAGCGAATGAAGAACATTTGTGAATAGAAAGATGATAGATAAGATAAGAAAAGACTTGGCACACATTCGCGAGATGAGATATTTCAAAATTTACAAAAATGACAACCTCCTATTATATAAATTATTCTACGTGTCTACGCGAAGATATATGCAAGAATTAGCAATGCAATGAAACACACCACGAGAAGAAGGTAGTACGAATTGGCACACATTCGCGAGATGAGATATTTCAAAATTTACAAAAATGACAACCTTCTATTATATAAATTATTCTACGTGTCTTCTTATACGCGAAGATATATGCAAGAATTAGCAATGCAATGAAACACACCACGAGAAGAAGGTAGTACGATCTACAGTCATCATATTAAAGATAGTCATAACCTAACCTAAAACCAGCGAAGCACTGAAATATCGAAAACTCAAATAAGTCAAAGCTATTTCTATTTACGTGGGAATAAAATCGAATCAAACCAGCCAAGAGAATCTTTCATTTACGCTCTGAAATAAACCGGTAGAGAATAAAAGGTAGGCGATCGAGGAACGAAATTTTTATTCTATTTCGTTCATTCTTTCTCGGGGAATTTCTATCGCCTCTCGTGAAACAAGGACGTTCGTCAGGGACGAACGGTGAAAAAGAAGAAAACGGGCGAAATCTCGCGACTAATCAGCGGACCGTCGGTTTACGCCTAGCACCCCGTCCCACCTTTCTCCTTTCTCCTTCCTTTCGCGCGTCTTCTGCCTAGCTGTCGCCTACAAGAGTAGCAAAAAGTGTAAAAAGGGGGGCGACGGAGTTTTTTCACCCTCCTTCGCTCGCAATCACGACCAAGTGTCGCCTTCGTTCGAGGGTGTAAGTACCGATCCTCGTCGTAGAATACGTTCAAACAGCCGGAACCGGAAATGGTTCCCTCGAATTCCCGACAAATTCTCTCTTAACATTCCTGATTCTGTTATCGGTCAAATAGATTGCTGTGATTTGTACGAGTGTGACACGAAAGATCACAATATTGAAGAAAATAGAATTTTACGTTATTAATAGCTTATAATTCATCAACGGTAGAACTATCTATTCGTAACAAATGGTACAATGAAATTAAATAAGATCCACCCAAGAGTACCAAAAATAGGGAATAAAATAATTAACAAATCAGAATACATATACCACAGCAATAAACAGACTCAAACCTGACTCAAAACCTACCGTAAGTTCTTTTCCAGATCGTGAAACTAAGAAAGGCACAAGGTTCATGAATCGTCAACTTTCAAACACCAAAACCCAACCTAAACCAGAAACTGACTACGAGCAGTCCTCGGCAAAAACAACGAAAAAGAAAAAACAGAAAAGATGAACATACCATCGAGAATGAGAAAAGAAAAACGACAGAAAGAAGTCTGGACGAAGGAAAAGAGGAGAGCGGCGAAATCGTTCAGCGTAGGGTAAATAAAGTTTTAAATTTCCGCAGTTCCTTTCGCGTTTCTCCCCGGTTGGCGCCTCCACTATCTGCATAATATATCTCTAATGTGACGGAGGGAAAAGAGGGTGGCAAAAGTTACCTCCGCCCGGTATAATGTAAGGAGAAAGGAGAACGAAGGGGGTTGGGCTCCCGTTGCCGGAGACGACGACTACGACGACGGCGATGGCGGTGGAAGCGAGAAGCCAGGAGAGAAAGCAGCCCTCGCAGGAGGCACGGTGCTTAAATAACGCGAGTTTGGATTTATAGTAATACTTTTATGAAATAATGTTAGTGGCGGATATTAAGGCAGACACTGGGAGCGTTGCTGGCTGAGCGCCATCCCTTTCCTACGCCAGTCCTCTTCGTCCTCGTTCCTCGACTTCTCCCGATTCTCTCCTTATTTTCCTTCTGGCGTGCTCGTGAAAAACTTCCGGCGATTTCTCTGCTTCTGTCGGTAAGTTTCGTATGAATTTGCTGGTTACGGGCACGTTGCGGGGAAACACGGATGTGTGGAGTGCAAGAAGATACATGGTACCTTGTTTGGAGGTTGCTCGCGGGACCAAGTATCGAGGATATAAATGCTTGGAAATAGTTAGGTTTTTGAAGAAGAATCCGAGTTGATAGGAGGAAGATCCGATGCATCCGTGTTGTAAAACTGAAATTGAAAACGTTAACGAGTGTTTAATTTCCTTTGGTAATTGCTATTGGTGAAAAGATTTTTGTGACATTTGTATTCCTGCTTTAAATGAGTTTTCTAATTATGATCTGGTTGTGATAAACGTGAATACAGGTAAGCTGTACATAATTCTAATATTATATAAGACAAATACTTGCATATTAAAAACTGCCAGCAGAACTATTAGTATTTCATGTTCTTATATCAATAAGACCAAATATTAATGACACAAGAAATTCTATGAATTATGAGGAAAATTTGAAAAGAAAAAAGCGGAAACGATTACGTGAATAATATTTATAATACCTACACCTATACCATTCGATTTCTTACAAACCTCATTTGCCACTACCATCATCAATTACCCTCGTCATCCACCAAATCCATCACCCAAAAAGCACCCAGCACCACCTATATCCCTCGCCCACATACCACCTCCAGCACCTCGATCAACTTCATACCGCCTATCACCTCGACGATACTTAAAACCCCTTAAACCCTCCACCACCTCCAAAGAAAGAAACCAATGGAAAAGAGACTTCAATCAGTCCCCAACGTAACAATTCCTACACATCTATACGGATACTGTTCGATGTATTTTAATGCGTGTCGTTCTGCTCCAAATCCTCGTAATTCGTAACCAGCGGGATCTCGCGAGACGAGACGCGGTTCGTTGTTCATCCGGCATCCATTTTTCTCCCCGTCGTTCTCAGCCCTATCCTCTCCACCATCGCTCCACGCATTGCGAACCATTCGCCAATCCCTCCCTCTCTCTCTCTCACTCTCTCTCTCTCTCTCTCCTCCATTCTCTCCCACTATCCTCTCACACCACCAACTCTCACTCGCTTCCTCAGTAACCTTTCACATCCCTCATCCCTCATCTTGCTCCTCTATCTACCAGTCCTTCTACCCAGCTTTCTCGTATCTTCACTCTGTCATCCCTCGACTCTTCCATCTTCTCCTTCCTTTTCTCACCCTCTATCCCCCGTCGATCCCTCATTTTCCTATTCCTTCGCTCTCGAAACTCACCCCCTTACTTACACTAACCCCCCCTCATCGTTCCCTTCATCCGCGAATCCGCCTCAGGAGAACCGCGATCGGTCGCGAACGGAAGCGAATCGAAAATAAAATGTGGCACAAGGTCTCCGGGGTATTGCCGAGGAACCGGGGTTAACGGGGGCTGCGGAAAAGGGTGCCGGGACAAACGGGCCGTGCATAACGAACCGAGAGCCGCGTAAAATTCGTAGGCGAATGCTCTTTAATTAGCACGCCGCACTGGGCGCGCTGGAGAAGCCACGCTCGAGCTGCAACTTCCATGGAGGATGAGGAACGGAAGAGGAAGAAGACGAGCCCGGGTGGTTGACTGTGGGAGTGTGCACGAGGCGAAGGGTGGAGGTCGGGGGTGGCAGCGGTGGGCCGATGGAGGCGAGGAGAGAGACTTAAATAATTATCGTTTCGAAGCCGCCTCGCACGGAACTGGGAGCGGGCTGAGGCCGCATCTGTTTCTGATTATTAATTAATATCAACCAACCCGGGGCCGTGTTCGCATGAGCGAGTTCGCTGCTCTCTCATACGTAGCCGACACCGGCGTGGAAAACCGAACCACTCCATGTTTGTGCGTGTGTACATGTGTGGCCCGTACAGGCACACACATACATGCGTGCAGACTCATGTGTGTACTGGGTGTTACAGAAGTGCGGGTCAATAGAGCAGAGGATAGCAGAGAATACTTTTTCCCTAGTCATTTCACAGCGATGTAATATAATAAGAAGTACAAAAGATAAGATTTGGGAAAATGTTAGTCGAGACCTTTTATGTTTGAGAAACTAGTACTAGAATGAACTGTATTTAGAACGCAATTGTAGTACAATTCTATAGTTAATATTGTTCATATATTTATTAGAATATCGTAAATTATATTTTTGTAATTTGTACTGCAAATTATTATAAATTATTTTGTTACCGTTAAAATTTAAGTGCAAAAATATGAATAATACGTGTTAAGCTAATTAATGAATGTCTGAATCCAGCATCAATAGTATGTAATTTGGGTCTCATATGTACATGATGTACTTTGAGATAGAAAATTTGTAATTCTATGACTAATGGCTTGTAACCCTATTTCTTGTATTATACTACACATAATACATAAGAGTAAGTTTGCAATGTTCTCTTTTGGTTAAAAATTTGTATTATGTTAATGTATTACAATAATACATGGGGAAGTTTCTATATGTTACTCTTTAGCAACAGAGCTATGAAGATGCTAGACTCAGACATTTATTAATTAGCTTAACATGTATTATTCCACTCTATACAAACTGGTTCCATTCAGTTTCTGTGAAGCTTTCAGTATAAAGTAGTATATTATTCAATAAGAAACTATGCTGCATCGATTTTGCACTTAAATTTTAACGGTAACAAAATAATTTATAATAATTTACAGTACAAATTACAAAAATATAATTTTCAATATTCTAACAAATATAACAACAATATTAACTATAGAATTGTACTAAAATTGCGTTCTAAATACAGTTCATTTTATACCCCACATAAAGATAAAATTATCAAAAATGTAAGAAATATCAAAAATATAAATAATAAAATACTGCAATTTCGTTAATAATATTAACTCCATAAAAGCAGTCTATAGATTATTCCTCATCACTGGTCGTCCAAGCTCAGTACCTTTTAAGTTCTGTCACTAAAAAATAAAAACAAAATGAAATATTTTGTTCACCAAATAAGATACATTTTTTCGTGTTTTCCCTATCACCGCCTACTTGATTGACCAATACTTCTGGAACACCCTATAGGTTTCCTATACACATTAGAGAATTCCGTGTGTGTACCCTGTATGCTATTCTCTGATAGAGAGAGCGAGAGAGAAGAATATAGGCGAATCCCATATTCATATGTTGCACAGAAATGAACAGAATGCTCGGCGGGCATTAAAATTAATGAAACGAACGGAACACGCGTTTTAACGAAAATGTATGTGGGCGATCAGGCGGAAGCATGCTCTCTCGGACATGGAGCCAGGAACATGCAAACGCCTCTGGGCTTCGAATATACATCTATCTATTCTTTCTCTTTCTAATGCAAGATCGCTGCTTTTAACGACAATCACCCTTACCACTAACCAGTATTGCATTTTTCTTTTGGAAATTGTAATTGTTACCATTCGAGCTTGACGACGTCGGTGATTTTCTTTGAGCTTCATGCGTGGGAGGTTTATGAGAATTTTATCCTGTTTTGAAAAAAAGGAAAATGATGTATAAAATTGGCTTGCAATGGCTACAAAAAGTATTTGGACATATATTTATCTTTTATCAAACGTTTTAAAATTAAATTTTATATTTCTCCATAACTCAAATATTTTTAATTATGTACATATACTTTTATTTATTTTGGACTTTATTAATTTATGTTGAAAACTAAGATATATATAGTTAGAAAAATACCTCTGCTTTTCAATGCAAGTTAATAAGAACAAGGAAATTTTAATGATATAAATTTATAATGCTTTAATAATAAATATAAAATGCGCAATAGTAAAAATAATAAACATTAAGATACTAAATGCATTTTTATATTAATAGCAGTTCAAAAAGAACAAAATAATTATTCTCTAATACAGAATCATTTGATTTCAAATTACCAAATTTTTAATTTCACTTTCTTCATAAAGAGGAATAAATTTAATTTCAAATCCAATCAAATGACGCATTTAACATGATTTAGATTCTTTCGATCTCTAGATCGAAAATAATAAATTATATTATTCTTTATTTAAAATTAGAGTTTATATAAAAAATAAAAAATTTATTATTTTTACTAATCAGAATGCATAAATAACCTTTTAATACACATGTCTATAAATGCATATGAATGTATAAACATATTCACAAACTAATACCTTACATGTTAAAATTAAAGATAACGTTTAATATTTTACAAATAAAAAGAAAGTAAAATGTATTTTTATAATAAATTTACTTACTTATTTGGAGAAAATCCGCAAATTCTTTGAAATTTTGTTGTCCCACGGCGAACTGAATGATCGTAAACTTAACAAAGTAGTTTAAAGAAATGGAAGCTTAATTAAGAAACTTGACTGGATCGTAGATGGGACCACGAATGGCTCAAAGTACATAGTTGTACACGGGATGACATTTTACCAGCATCAAGGGTCGACGGGCAGACGCACGAATATAAATTTGTCCATTATCCAGTGATTAGTTTGCAGAGGGTTATTTCCGCAGGCGTCCAACCCCTTCAAAGTATTCCACTGGTACATAAAAGTCATTTGATTATTCAAGTTTTTCGGTTGACACGCGAATATTCTATTCATTAGCGTACTTTCGGGTGTTTCAAAAGGCGACTATTTAACGTATAAATTTAAACTGTTTCTGTCTTTATCTAGCGGAAAAATACGTTAAACTAGAAAAATATTGACTTGTAATATATTACAAAATTATGATAAAAATTAACTAAATATGATATGTATTAAATTTATAAATAATTTTGTTAACATTTGCATTTTAATATTGTATATCAATTTACATTTATTTAAATAAAATAAAATTTAAAATAAACATAAGATGACTCTAGTTGTCTACAGAAGGTAACGCCCTATCACAATGCAAAGATTAAACATTGTAACGTATTAATAAACTTCGAAATCAATTTCAACATTAATAGACGTTTAATAATTAAATTTTGCCGAATACTATTATTTTAGAATTTCAAAAAATATAAAAATTTCTATATTGACGATTATCGGTAAATATATGTTATCGAAAGATTATAATTTTATGAAATTAATTTGATTACGAAGTAGAGCTTATATATACATGTAGCTAACATATATATACATATAGCTTGTTACAGTATTAATCTATAACCATACTAATTATAATTAATTACATTACTATATCATACAGTTTTAATTATACATCGTTTAAGCTATAAAACTGTATATAATTAAATATTTATATTAATAATATACGGAAGAATAATGTACTTTGTAAAAAGTTTCTAATCGAATCATTTTGCAATCAACTTTTTCTTTCGTTCATATAATAGAAATCTGCATAAGATTAAACAGATATTATAGAAATATAAAATTTTATACTACATCTCAAATTCTAAGATATCCTACCTCATACCTTATACATAGTTTTATAATTACCTTTAACTTTAATTCTAACCTGCTATTGTCATCTCTCCCGCAATTTGAACTAAGAAATGGCTGATTCTAATTGCATATTTCACATAAGTATAAAAAGGGACCAGTAGCGCTATCTATTCGTGAACTGCATAAGACGAACTACATATAACCTGTGGCGTTCTAGAATCTGTGAACGCACGTGTACATACTTTATAAGTTTAGTTAGTTAATTTGTAAATACTTCAATGACTATTATAACATTTTTTCGTAAAACGTAACATAATAAAAATATAAAATGCAACACGACGACGTGAGTCTATTACAAATTGCTTGTATTAGTTACAGATATGTCATTTAATATTGTACTATTTCAGGTGGTTTGGAGTGTTATCAATAAGTCTTTTTGTTCTTTCAAAGTAAAGTATGTACTATTTAGAAAGTATATATTTATTATATATTATAATTTTAATTTATGTTTTATTTTTGCAGTACCAAATCACAGAGATTTTGCCGCAATGAATATAATCTTACAGGTTTATGTAGTAGATCATCTTGTCCACTTGCAAATAGTCAATATGCAACAATCAGAGAAGAAAATGGTATTATTTACTTATTCATGAGAACAGCAGAAAGGTCAAAATTTAGCCAAGAAGTTAAATTTTTTTATAAGATCACCTAATATTGTAATATATATATGTAATATATGTATGTATCATGCCTTTTACAGAATACATTTTCCAAAAAATGCGTGGGAAAAGGTGAAGCTATCAAGAAATTTTGAGAAAGCACTACATCAAATTAATGAAAATTTATTGTACTGGCCTGGTTTTATAAAAGCAAAATGCAAACAAAGATTTGTAAAGATTACACAGTATCTCATTCGTATGAGAAAATTAAGGTTAAGAAGACAGAAAGAAATTGTACCAATCCAAAGAAAAATTGAAAGAAGGGAGAGGCGTAGAGAAGAAAAAGCTCTTGTAGCTGCTAAATTAGAAAATGTAATAGAAAAGCAACTTATGGAAAGATTAAAACAGGGCATGGCATGTATTTTTCTCATTATAATTAATATGTATATACAAGTGTCAATACTTTGCTTTAATCATATAAAGGCAATCATTTTTTTCTTTTTTAGTACAATGATATTTATAATTTCCCACAAAAAGTATTTGATAAAGCTGTAGAAGCTGTTGAAGTTGAAGGTGAAAGCGAAGCTGAGGATGAAGAAGAAGAAAAGGAACAAGAAATTGAAAAAGAAGTGGAGTTAGAACTAGAAGCAGATGAGAGAGAAAAGGAAACAAACGAGCAACATTTCGTAGAAGCAGAAACTGATGAGGAAAATGAGGAAGATGACTCTGACGTTGAAGAACTGTCTATGGTAATTTATGTTTTATTTAAATATAAATTACAGATTTTTCTCATTACATATTTGTATATATTAATTGACCTATTTTATTAGGATGAAGATAGTGATTCAGGACAAAAAGAAGAAATTGAATTATTCGACGATTTCGCATCTGAAACGAGCGATATTGAAGTAAAGAAATTATTCATATTTCTTTTTACCTATAATAGAATTTCATTTAAAATTATTATTATTGTAGGATATATCACCTGTTGGAAGTAAAAAGAGTAGGAAACCAATTGACAAGAAAAGAACATTACAAAAGAAGATTCGTCCGAAAGTTGAAATTGAATATGAAATGGAGGAAGAACAACATGAGAAAGAACGAGCATAATAAATTTTTAATTATAATTATATTTCTAATAAAGTTATAAATTTATAATTTTTGAAGTACAATCCCTGAATAATTCTAAAATTTGTTCTTTTAGTATAATATTTTTGTATAAATAAAATTTCATTTTTTGTGATTAATGAAATGATTTAAAATTGGCGCTAACTTGAAGTACTCTAGAAATATTAAATCACAGATGGCATTCCTTCAAACAGAAATTCACAGACTAGCAGACGACACGTTTGTACACAAGGAACAAGGTAAATTCTCCCGATTTTCTGCATGAAGATCATAAATGAACATGAATGAACAAATTGCTCTTGACAGAATATTGACTTCGATAAATTATTATTAATTTGAAAACATAACACATCATGAAAGTTCCGACATACATAATTACAGCATTAAAAAGTTATTTAGTCCCTCACACATTATATCTGCTGTTTATCTTTTATATATTGACTAAAATACATGCTTCAATTTCTGAACAAAAATTTATGAATGTTGAAATAAGTTCTTAGCTGCTTGCTAAATAAATTAACAATGTAATTATTAATGCGTATTTAATGCATTGCTATGTAGATATAACCACTTGAGTGAAGTAATTTCATATATATCCTCACGAAAAAGTAAGAATAAAAGAAATAAAAATATTCACTGGCGGCTTTTTAATGAATTAAGAAAATTTTCGCATCGAGTTGCTTCTTATGTAAATAAAATTTGATTACTATTGCGGATTCCATGCAGAAGTATTAAGTGTCATAATAAATCGCCTCCAGGCAAATGTCACGAACTTCGCGTTACCCATGACAGTGCCTTTTGTTTGCTATAAATAGAAAAAGTAGGTTATCTGCAAAATCAATCCCGAAAATAGAGCATTTGACTAAATATTTTATTATTCCATATATAAAATTTGACAATAAAGAGCAAACATGTTATAGTTTTGATTATTTTTTAGAATTATTTCTGTTTTATTTCATAAATTGCTCATTGTAACATATTTGGCTTAATTATTTAATAAAAAGCAAAATAAATATATAAACAATGTGTTTGCACGTCAATTTTATTGTGAATAATATATAATTATATTTGGTATATTAGTTTTACCTGTAATCATATGTGAAGCAGTATGTAATTTCATCACTGTGATGATATATATGTTATATGGTATGTGAATATATTTAAAAAACTGATTATATTTCAGTGTATTCTTCAATGATTCGTTATTTTATTAACATAAAATTTTGTTTTTTATTTCAGGCATATTATGATGTTTAAGAAATATTTTGAAATTTTTAATAATAATTGAAAGGAGACATAGTCCTAATGTAGACTGATTTGGATCTTACATCTTTTAAAACTCGCCTTTTATTTTGTGCTTAAATGCCAAAATATTGAATAATTTCATTATGGAATTAAATAATGTGGGAAATAATAAAAGTTCCATATATATGGCAATATCGTTTAGAAAGTTGTGCTTAGCAACAGTATCTTTACCTCTTGTGACACTTTTAGTCTGTTTTGTTACAGCTTATATCTTCCAACAAGACGATATTCATGAAACACACTGCAGGGTAGGGAACTCATATGACTGTTTCTTTTTAAATCATGATTTTGTGTTTTATATTAAATTTATTAATTTTAAATCTTTTTAATTTTAGGTTTATAATGTACTTCCATCAATCTCAGCTGTTACTGGTATATCTCCTCAAAGATATTTGTGGCGTATAAGTATAGCTCTACATATAGGTCCTAGATTAATAATTGCTAGTGTATATCATTCATATTATTATAAAATACTTAAAGCAATTGAAGATATACCTTCCAAAATTATGGGATGTAGACTTTTAAATCTATGTTATTGGTTAAGCATTGCAGAAGTAGCAGCTCTATGTGGTGTTACATACATCTCTAACAGAGAAAATTATTGTAAGTAGAAACAAAATACTTTATACAATATACTAATTTATAAAGAACAACATAATATAATTATTTAATAATTCATTATAAATTAATTATTAGTTTACAATATTAAATTTATGATTATAACTTAATTAATTTCTATTTTCCAGCTGTGCATGAAAAAATCTTCATTGCCTTTATGATTAGTTCCCTAACATACATGTTGACAAAAGTGAGATTGGGTCGTCTCATAACACCAAATGCACGAAGTCTTCAGTATAAACAGGCACTTTTTGTAACCAGTCTTGTTAGTACTGTTGGTCTTATTATTTTCTTCCTAAAGCACAGGTTACTATGTCACGATCTGGGTAAGAAAATTCACATATTTTAATAAAATTTAATAGTTTACAATTATTGATATCGCATATGAAATTTAAGCGTAAGTGTTTATAACAATTTTTATTTCTTTTTAAACAAATTTGTATGAAAATGTGAATAAGTTACAATTATAAATGATACATACATATAAGCTTAAATTTGATTTACATTTAAAGTCACACTATGTGAGACTTATTACAATCTTTTTCCTAACAGCATTTAGTTGGTTTTCCTTATGCGAATATGTGATTGCCTCTGCAAATATGGGTTTTCATGTAACCGTAATTCTAGACTTTCCCAAGGAGCAACTGGTTGTTGGGAATGGTTTACCTGCCTTAAAGGTGGATTAACTTGTAATATTTTATACTCATTATTATCTTATTATTGTCATCAAAGTGCCTACTGCCACTGTCTGGAAGTGCTATTGCCAAAAGTGAAAAAGTATATAATATTATATTATACATAGCTGAGTATCCACTGATAAATATTGGTAAATATTTCTTAATAAAATAGATATATACTAAATGAAATCAAAAATTTAATAAAATCAAATATTCAAAAATTCTCTTATTTTAGGATAAAGTATTACAAATGTAAAATCTGCATTGCACTTGTAGTAATTTAAACTTTTTTTTTATTAACGTATCTTAATTACAAATTAAAATTTCGATCTATATTTAACAATGTTTTTTAAGATATTTCTCTATGACATATTTATTCTAATAAGTATTTAAATTATTTAAGTACATTATTTTATTAAAAAGATGTTTTCTATATTTGGTGGATACACGGCTTGAAGCACAATCTTTATTAGTAGCTGATTTTAACTACATAATACTTAATTTATTCAATCTTTTATGTAATGCTACAAACATATTAGGTACTTTTTATATTAGCATTTTCTCTGTCCAATGACTTTCATTATAAATACACTTTACAATCGTTTCCATATGAAAAAGCACAATTGAAGGTAAAAAAGCTAAAAGGAAAAAAAAGTTGAAAAAAAATCTAGCGCTTCCAAAGTATGGCACTGGTATCTTCCCAGGCAATGAGAAAAATCTTTAATGGCCTTTTAGGTAGTGAAAACTTGTAGCGATACGAGACATATATGTATCCTACATACAAACAATATATGTATAATATTGTAAGTCCAGACTAGCGAAATTTCATATTTTAATTTCTACGAGTCGATTCAACGGAAAAAGAAATTATTATTAGTATAAAAAACCGCATGTGCTAATTTATTCTGATTTTTAAACTGCTTCCTTAGAAGTTCTTTACAAAGTAAGAATTCTAGTCGATAATTAATTCTAGTCATTTTTCTTCTGTTTTTATTTGTTTTAAAATGTCATCATTATCATGTCACGAGTTTTTGACGCATTGTTAGCATGTAGGATGCATTTACATTAACGTGTCTTTCGTCTTCAATGAGGGTACGTTCATGAAATAAGTGTATGTAATCTTAATTTAAGATACAGTAGAAATATTGTTCATCATTGTACAGCTGTAATACCATTAATATATTTTATCGTGTTTAAATAATATACGAATCGTACGCTATGTGAAAATGCAAGAAAAGAAATAATAACCAAAAAGGAATAAGTTACACGATACTCACGTAATATGGATTATAGCAATATTATGTTATGAAGGATTAATGTAAGGATTATTGCCTATATTCATATACTTAGCATACGATCTTCAAGTGCAACACAATTGGCATTTAAGAAATAACGACGAAGATAGACGAGAATATGCAAACAGAAAGTGAAATCAATGATTATCTTGTACGATATATTCCCGACCAAAGCATGAACATTACGTCCAAAAATCACGGAACAAATTGAAGTTGATTCGAATAACTGTTTGTACCAAATTTTATAAGCAAGAGCCTCGTGTCAATATTGCACAGAGAGCATTAAATAAGAAAAAAATAATATTTGTGATAAAACACACTAATCATAGTTACTGGAATCAGTTTTATAAATCTCGAACACTATGCATAATATTCCGAGGACACTGGATGAATAATATCGTCACCGCGTTCCTCAAGAACTTTATTTCGAACGCAAATAGTCAGAAATATATTTATCCGGTATATTTTCGTACAAGAAACTTCGTTTTCTGACATTCTTTTTAACGTTCCGCTAACAACACATGACCATCAAATGTGTTTCAATATACGCATATACTAAACGATTACGCAACAATCCCTCTGTTGAAATGTATAGAACTATCGTTAAATTATAGGCGATTCAGTTGTCAAGTGTTTAAAAGCACACGAAAGGAATGTAAGTCGCGTACAATCATTCAAGTAACATATCTTGATGGTTCCCATTGTAATACAAAAGCAAGCGTTTGTACTCGTTTCTAATCGCCACATAGAAATAATTGCGAATCATTGCGAATTAATTTATCGGTACCAGACATTAAAATCCGTGCCAAGTGATCTGTTAAAGATACTATGCATGTATCAATCTTATTGGCATCGTATCATCGATGATAAATCTAGCTATGGAATATCTTTAATGAATCACTTATTTCCGATACTCTGACGGTACCGGCCGTGTTTATGGTGGTACCGTTTGTTATTTTAATTTATTCGAATATTTCAAAATTAAACGAGTTTCTATATCTGTAGCCATTTGCCACACAATGCACACATGTGAAACATACACTGCTATATATTACTACATTATCTTTATAAGATAGAGGCAAGGGTAGTTTATTTTACGCTATACAGAACGTTTCGAAAGAGGTGTAATAATTTTAGATCTTTTGTTTGAGAGATTATGCACAAGTATCGATATAGATTTAATTATTGTTTAAAAATTTATCGTTCCCGTAATAAACGCGTTACACCCGATAAACATAATTATCATCAGCGCAGTAATTTATTAAATTGCCCGTGCAATGTTTATATTCGAGCTTAAGGACCACGATTCGAATACTATTATAATAAAATTGATGATTTTATTACAATTGCGATAAAACGTTTTATATAATTATTCGAACGATTTTGTGATACATTCTACACTCTGATATTTACCTATAAGCATAAAATATGTCACAATATGAGTAACAGAGTAACGAAGGACAATTTAAAGCAATCTAATATCAATCTTTTTACTATACTAACATCTTGAATTGAATTATATTATATTATATTGTTATTATATTATATTATATTAGAAAGAGATTTTACAATTTTTCATATCCACAAGTTGCAGTACCATTAAGCTCAAAAAATAATTACATAATTATACTAAACTCGAATTTCTATCGTTCGACTAATTATGAAGAGGAAATGATCATGTAAACCTATATCGATACAGTATCTTTCGCACAAGAAATAATCCCTCGAACAATTCTTTAAAATCTTTTACCCTCGTCCCGAAACACTTTGTACGCCAGGGCTCACGGATATGCATTGACAATTAATACATACATTGAAGATGGCATTGTATTCATCGTGATTCATCTCGGTATATGATTTTATAGAAAGCTTGTACATAACTGTTACCGTTACATAAACGAGCATGATTCTTTAACGAGCAGTCGCTCGCGGT
The DNA here is from genome assembly GCF_001483705.2 of Eufriesea mexicana. Classification (NCBI taxonomy): domain Eukaryota; kingdom Metazoa; phylum Arthropoda; class Insecta; order Hymenoptera; family Apidae; genus Eufriesea; species Eufriesea mexicana. Next base: position 204,113 of record NW_016917025.1, read on the forward strand.
CAAGGGACGAAGAAACCTAACACGGTTTATGTAAAGTAGTATCATCGTCGTCGATGCCAGAGCGACACGATGCGTTGACGAGGTGCAACTTGGAGCAACCTTGACATGTGTCAGAATCTTTATTTAATTGATGTCAGCCACTTGGCACGATGGCACTGTCATGAATTAGGTTGAACGTCTCCTTGCGCCGTTCGGACATGAGGTTTATTATGTAAAGTAGTTCAAAGCGGGTTCTGGAGCAGAGTGATACCACCACTATAATTATAACGATTATATATTAAAATCGCCACACTTGCACTTTGCTCCCCTTACGTACATGTACATAGAGCAAATGCACACAAACCCACAGATATACAGACACGAATATAGTCGAAAAATAACGGGGATAAAGCGGGAGAAATCATTTTATCGCGATTAATACTGGGATTAAGAAGGGACGGTGACGAAGATCGATCATTCGATGATTAAGAGGGTGTTCTAATCTAGGAGGTACGAAGTTTCGATTTTTGGACGTTTGCATTTTCTCGTGGCTCGAGCCATAAAAAAGTGTTCCTAAAATGTTAACACGATATTCGTAAAATTGCCGAAATTATGAAAGTATCGATATAGATTTAATTATTGTTTAAAAATTTATCGTTCCCGTAATAAACGCGTTACACCCGATAAACATAATTATCATCAGCGCAGTAATTTATTAAATTGCCCGTGCAATGTTTATATTCGAGCTTAAGGACCACGATTCGAATACTATTATAATAAAATTGATGATTTTATTACAATTGCGATAAAACGTTTTATATAATTATTCGAACGATTTTGTGATACATTCTACACTCTGATATTTACCTATAAGCATAAAATATGTCACAATATGAGTAACAGAGTAACGAAGGACAATTTAAAGCAATCTAATATCAATCTTTTTACTATACTAACATCTTGAATTGAATTATATTATATTATATTGTTATTATATTATATTATATTAGAAAGAGATTTTACAATTTTTCATATCCACAAGTTGCAGTACCATTAAGCTCAAAAAATAATTACATAATTATACTAAACTCGAATTTCTATCGTTCGACTAATTATGAAGAGGAAATGATCATGTAAACCTATATCGATACAGTATCTTTCGCACAAGAAATAATCCCTCGAACAATTCTTTAAAATCTTTTACCCTCGTCCCGAAACACTTTGTACGCCAGGGCTCACGGATATGCATTGACAATTAATACATACATTGAAGATGGCATTGTATTCATCGTGATTCATCTCGGTATATGATTTTATAGAAAGCTTGTACATAACTGTTACCGTTACATAAACGAGCATGATTCTTTAACGAGCAGTCGCTCGCGGTCAAGGGACGAAGAAACCTAACACGGTTTATGTAAAGTAGTATCATCGTCGTCGATGCCAGAGCGACACGATGCGTTGACGAGGTGCAACTTGGAGCAACCTTGACATGTGTCAGAATCTTTATTTAATTGATGTCAGCCACTTGGCACGATGGCACTGTCATGAATTAGGTTGAACGTCTCCTTGCGCCGTTCGGACATGAGGTTTATTATGTAAAGTAGTTCAAAGCGGGTTCTGGAGCAGAGTGATACCACCACTATAATTATAACGATTATATATTAAAATCGCCACACTTGCACTTTGCTCCCCTTACGTACATGTACATAGAGCAAATGCACACAAACCCACAGATATACAGACACGAATATAGTCGAAAAATAACGGGGATAAAGCGGGAGAAATCATTTTATCGCGATTAATACTGGGATTAAGAAGGGACGGTGACGAAGATCGATCATTCGATGATTAAGAGGGTGTTCTAATCTAGGAGGTACGAAGTTTCGATTTTTGGACGTTTGCATTTTCTCGTGGCTCGAGCCATAAAAATGTGTTCCTAAAATGTTAACACGATATTCGTAAAATTGCCGAAATTATGCCACGCACATTATACCAATGCGGAGAATTTTAAACGAGTTTTCCTCGAGAACTATCAGGCCAATTATCTTGCGCTTTTGCACGTACATAATGTAACATGTGACTGTCGTTTGAATTGGAAATAAATTTTCTTTCAGAGATTAAACGAAGAAAAGAAATTGAAAAATTCGACATTGCATTACCTGCTCTGGTTCAGACGACATTCACACTTGCATAGATTAAGAGAAGATGCTGAAATACTTCATTTGCGCCACAAGATGTTCAATCTGTGCTGCCATTTGTCCAAATGACCTCAGTCTTGCATAAAGCGAAGAATAATTGTACGAAATACGTTCAAAAGTGATATTTCTTTCGCGTATACTACAAATCAGTTAAGAAATTCTCTTCTAGACTGGAATACCCTCTTATGAGGGTTGAAGAGGGATGAAAAATGCTGGAACAAATTTTAGAGGTATATATACATACATACTATTCATTTAATATCTCTAAATCGTTGCATGCACGCACATTAGTACTTTCAAAAGGTGCTTTTTACAACCCGACAACGCGAGTTCTACCGCGTATTTAAAATTTCATCTTTAAAAGATCGAATTTGTCGAGATCACAATGGAGAAAGTTGCGGGACTTTTATTACCAGAATACGTTCGCACTATCACAGAGTAATATTAAAGGGGGAATTAGCAAGTGAAGCTAACGATGAAGTTAATTAAAGTATTTGCTCGTAAGATTTTCGAATTATTTCTTCTCTTCTTTTCTTTTAGAGTAAAGAGATTTAGTTGCAAGTCCGTATTTTATGTATAGTTATTTGCAAGTAAGGCATGTATATATATATATTTATTTCTCGATGAATTTCACGAGAGATTTAGGAATTCCGTATGTCAGAAGCTTCGTAGACTCGATTGAGGATTTTAATTAGCAATAACAATGTAACGAGGACATATCGATTGGATAAACGGCTCTCGTAACTTGGATTTCTAGGAATTACTCGATTCTAGGAAATATCGACGAATGGCCATTTGGTCAAATTAGAGAGGAATTAGAAAAATGCTTTGGTCTACGGTTTATCCAGATGAAAAATTTCAAATTTTTCCAAAAATTCGAAAAGAAATTTCTACACGAACGTTTTTTTTATGCACGGTGCTTTCCAGCACGAATACGCTATCAAAATTGTTTTAAGCGACGATACGTTGAAACGCATCAATTTTTTCTACAGCTTTCATTTCTTGATACGCGGATTACTTAGGCGATCGACAATTCTGTGATAATCGGCACAAATTGCTGTATTATGATAACGCTTTTGTGTTTGTATAAAAGTTCGCAAAGTATACGCAATGTCTTCTGTAGAGTACCTAATTAAGCTAACGTAGTTAAAGAATAGCGGTTATTTATATTTTTCTCGAGATTTTCTCTTCTTTTCACACTAATACTCGTTTTGAATCGCAAGTCTGTTATGTATTATCACAGAATTCTAGTTTTGAGCATTGGATCTCGCTAATGAAACATCTCGCAGAGTTTCGTGACTTATGACCACTGTGTCTAAGAATCAGTTAATTTTTTGCACTGGACAACCACGTGGACATTTTTGAAAACTTTGTAAAATTTCTTTATCCACGGTGTATTATTTTTACCCATTATATCCTATTGATACTTGATATTATTATATTATAGCGTTTTATAATTGCAATTAAGACGAATTTAAATTTTATACTTTTATAATTATAATTAAAATTTATACTTTTTTTTTTAATGATATTATAGAGTTTAACGATGGTGAGACAATACGTATTGATACTATCAAGAATGGCAGTAATTTAATATATGAAAAGTTAAATTCTTTTAAATAAGATAAAAGCTTTATTTCTCGTAAAATTATTTTAAATGGATTTCAAAATGTACTAAAAAATGGTATCCAGTGCAAATGGTTAGTTTATTAAATCAAAGTCCATGAAGCGAATATTGTAAATTATTATTGGAAACGAAATATGATATTAAAATTATAGATCAACTAAAAAGAAGGCAGAAGTAATTACATTTAATATCTCAACTATAATTTAAAATAAACACATTGCGTTCTTTTACGTCTTCGAATTATACTGTACCTACTATAGAAAACATAATCTAGTACATTTCGTTCCAAGATTATAAATCAGTTTCCAATAATTCAAAAATAATTCTATACATCGTTGTATACCATGGATCAATCTGATTCAAAGAATTTAACCCTCCTACTGTATTTTCGCCTAATCGTTTGACGATCTTGTTAGCTTAACAAAAATATCTATCAAAACCTGCATTCAGGTATTTCGAAATCCTTCGAGCTCGATAATTCTATGTTCAATTAGCAATAAAATTCAGAGTAGAAAATCGGCATCAATCTATAAGAAAGACTGTAGAGGGGTTAATATCGAATGACGAATTAATCGAATGATAAGATTAAAAGAAAACTGGTTTACGATTCGTCACGGAACAAGGTGTGCTCGGGGCTGTCTGTAATTTTCTGGCGCCTCGCATGGACGCTCGATCTTCTCTCGTACGCACGATCAATTAGAGCGAAAGTGATCGAGCATCAAGTCTGACTAAAACTTCGGCATGGCTGCCGAAGGTAATTGAACTCCGTTGACCTTAATACGAGGAACGAACACCGCAAACGGAACGAACCGTGCGACAATGATAGATACATGTTGTAAATTACCAAAATAGAGGGTTGAACGAGAGTGAGGCGATCAAACGTGTGTCTTTCTTCGTGTTCCATTTATTTATTTACTTCCTCCTTCTTCTGATTTCACATTCGAAGGATACGTTCGTTTGACTGAGTTGGTGTAGCGTTTACGGGTAACATCTGTAATCGGATTAAATAAAGCGCTCTGTGCTGTGATTGGAGTGTTCTTTGACGGGAGTGAAATGTGAAATAGCGTGGATTTGTTTGAAAGAGAGATAGACGTTTCGAAAATGCGTTTTCCATTGTACATGTAATAAGTAATTAACTAATAAAACGTACCGTGCATGTACTTGTTCGAATATTTTATTCTTCACTGATGCTCTGCGTTTCCTGTCTTTTCCTCTTCCCATTGCTTGGTATTTTGTGGAGTACCATAAATTGAAGATTGGCGATTTTTGCAAGACTTGTGAGGTGGAATTTTAAAGTGATTGTTATTTTATAAACTATCTTTGGCAGAAATTGGATGATTAATTAATATCTCTCAATCATTACACGCAGTTCGATTATGTACCAATATCTCTGAATATTTTCGTTTACCTTGTAGAATTTTATGAAATAAAGTTCATTTAGAATTTGGATTAATTGTAGAAACCGAATAAAGATGACAACGATACAAGGTAGTTTAATGTCAGATTTATTCGTTCCATCAAGAGTAGAATCTAAAGAAAAATAGTAAATCCATGAGAAACCAAATTTCTGAATTGCAAAGAAAAGCTGTAAATTGGAGTCAATAATTATTTATTAATATTCAATTAATAACTATTGTCATTTTACTATAGAACGATTAACTGAAAGTTTGGAACCAATTCGTTTTCTTAATTGGCTGGACGATGCAGTCTTCGTGGTCTTCTGGTTTAAATGCAGAAAACCTTTCGTGCTTGATGTGTCCTCATCGATAGAATCAGTGTTTTGGGAAATATCTATAGTTACAAACATCTTCCATTTATTCTACGTGCAAATAAACAGATTAGAATGGGAATAGATAAAATGGTATATATTCACCAGGCGAAGTTTGATCAGCGATACTAGCTTCATTTTTCAGAAGATTTCCATTCGATTTCTGCGGTTTGTTCACCTTTGTAGAAGCTTCTTTGGCTTTGTCCTCGTCGTTGGGCGAACGAGATCTTTTCACTTTCTTTTCATCCAAGGCAGTGGCAGAGTTTACGGAAGAGGTGTCCATGCATTTTCTACACCGCCACACGATTCTGGGATCGTAGACGTCGATGTCGACGACAGGGGGTTGATGGCAGAGGGGATGATAGACTTCTTGACACTCTTGACATTCCAGCAGTATCAGTGGTCCTAGCTTTGCTCCGTTACACACCTTTTATTCGACGAAATAAAATTCGGTATATTAGGATTAAGTTATTCCAAACTAAATTAAAAATCAAAATGTGCGAAACAGTATTATCAAATTACCAATGTGAAGATTGGCATATGTTAAATATTTGTAGCATAAATACAAATTTATTATTAATATATCTTAAATATTAGTATAACATTTAACGTATAAAAAATTCAAGTACATTAAACAAAATATTAAGATTCACATAATAATCGTAATAATTATATAATAATATAACAATAATATTAATATAAAATTATTATTATTATTAATAACAGTATTAAATACTTACACTAAGTGTACAACACTTTATGTACAACGCTAAAACAAAGTTTTAATCTACTATTCGAAATAATTTGATAAAATTATCACAGAAACCTTGCAGAGGAGTCCATCTCCAGACCCTTCGTCCGGAATAGATATCCTCGGGATGTCTCCCTTCTCGCTACAGTCTTCCACATTCGCGTTAAATATTCTCAGCGGTTTCCAATCGTTCTCCGTGTTATTCACGGAAAGTAACACGCTTCCGGTTTTCTTCGCGCCGATGCTCTTCTTGCCCGGTGACGTTTCCGACTTCTCGTTCGCGAACGATTTGCCACGGATTTTCGTGCTCTGTAAAAATTTCTTCGGCATCCTGGCCATCAAAGTTTTGTCAAAGCCATACCTCTTCTCGATCGACGTATCGAGCATTTTACGAAGTTTCTCCGCGCTGTCGTCCTCCGTCGAATGTAGCAGCGCTAACGCGTTGAAGAAATCTTCCTCGATGTCAGAAGTATCTTCCGTATCCTCGTACATTATGCACGCTCCCGAAACAACTTTCCCCTGGGACGCTTTTTTTTCTTCTCCACTTTTTACATCTCGTATAAAGTTTCTCGTGCTTCTTTCCAAGTTATGAGTAACGGGTTTTCTGGATAAGTAAAGTGTGAAGGAATGGACACTTGAATGGAGAAGTCGATTCAATCCTTTGCCTGCCCAAGTACCTCTGCAGAGATAAGATACGTATGTGTCTTAGTATGTTTCATTAGCTTATCGACTTTAAGTATACTGTACACAAATGATAGTAATAATCGTAGTAATAGAATGGAAATAAATATGTATAATTATGCTTATATTTAAATAAAAGTCGACATTAATTCTGTCCAAATAGCTGCACGTTCATAATACCTGCAAAAATAAAATATCATGAGCAGGTTATTATGATTCGTTTAGCAATGTTAAAAACTGTTTACATTTGCAAGAAATATAAAAGATATCTGTATGAAAGGTGTGAATTGAAATTTATTTCTCGTATGTTTGATATACTGTATGAGATGTAGAAATTGTCCACTAAATTCGTGCTATAATTGCATATGACGAACGAGGTATGCAAAGGGTTAAGTAGATGTAATTGCTACACGAGTAGCTTTATAATATGATAATTTTGGTCGATGCGAATTATACAGGAAATTGTTTAGAATTGGAATTAATTACGAGTAATACGATCGCAGTCGAACCACGAAATGATTGTCAAACAAATAAAATGATTTTCCGAATCCAACGAGTATAACAGAATGAATTTACTCGTTTAGCGAAGGTATAGAGCAAAGACGGCATTTCAAAGAGCAAGAACGAAACTCGAGAAGGTGATATTTTCATTCTTACCCCGTCTAAAGATTCACAAGTTTGGCAAGATCCTACCGAATTCTCGTTGACACGAACAGAAATTCAACGTCAAAGGATCTTTGTAAGCTCGAAAGTGATATTAAAAGTTCGCAACGGAGGTGAACTCGAGCAGTACGACTGTACGAATAGTAACGATGCTGGTGCAAAACTTCGGATGGACGTCCATTGTGAAATGCACCGAAGGAAAGTAGTTGATATTTATCAACTTGAGTATCGACTTGCTCGGCCGATCGTACATCGATAAAATTGCGTCGATGCACCATTGTTTTCTAAGCTGTCAAGCTGCCAACCGGTCTGCCGCAGTTACGATATAATACGATCGACCGGCTATGAATGTCGGCGAAAATATCTTGCGAAAACCACGATTCCTGGAGAAAAATGACACGACATATGGTAAGGTGAAAATAGACAGGTAGGAATGAAAACTGAAGAATGACAGTTGTACTTGCTCCTAGATCTGCCGATTTGTCAAAACTAAAAATAAGGAATGAAAAGATAAAAAGTCCGGTATCAGTCATCTTGGTTAATTTGGTAGTCTTGCTGTTAAATGAGCAAGAGAAAATGAATCATCATCTTTAATTAGAATAAGTTTCTAAATTTGGAGATAATCTATTTCGAAGAAGGATTATTATGCAAAAGAGAAAAAGCTATAGTAACGATAAGAAATTTGTTAAATACATCTCATTCGTTTTATTCATAATGAATAATTGGAGTTAATAAGATGAATGGAAGATATTATGTTCGTTTTAACCACCTGCATTTGTGTATAAATTATTTCAATCTACTCCACTTGGCATTATGAAGGCTGATAAATACGTGCATTCTTGTTTCGTTCTAATTACTGATATCTGGATCCACGAGATCGTTGTTATTAATTACGTTCATTGGATTCAGCTAATATATTAAATAAAGCAGTAATTCCGAACGTGTACATATACTTCGATGAGGCCTTTATAATTATCATTTAAATGTATATATTTCCATAGGTCATTCTATAATCACGTTAAATATTCATGTTGAATACAGGAAGAATATAAAGACCTTTTTACCGATGAAATTGCTTTCAATTTTCATATTTAGAATCTCTCTTTGGACCTAAAAATTAAATACTTGATATCATATTTTATAAATACTTCAATTTTAATTTTATGTCGAATTCAGTTTTATTCTGTATTATAGGAAAACAAATGGACCTGTATAGAAGAATTCTGCATTTTAAATGCAATTGAAATTCCTGATTATTATTTCTTTTTCTTTATTCTTGGTATTATACCCTATTTTTACAAGGTGGGCATTTGAGAAATCTTCATATTATTTCATCTAAGCAACTTCCATTTCATTATTTCCAAATTTTATCAAATCACTGTACTCTCTTCTCATTCGCTCTCCATACCATTATTCATTCCACCTGAAACACAAAACAAGCAAATCATATAAACATACGGACAATTACCCATACAAACTCATTGAAATAAAATACTCTCAAACACGGTCCCTTATTTTGTTTCCCTACTAACAGTCGTCCACCTAAATAAACAATGAACCAATCACCCAAACATATTTACCATCGGACCAATCAAAAACCCAAACTGCTATACAAAAGGCTCCTTTACCGCAAATTACTCCCTCTGAACTGAATCGAAAGCTTCGATGCTGCTCAACGTAGTATCTACGTAAGACGAACCGAAAAACCGTTCAATTATTATGGACAGTGGCGGGTTCTCGGGGCTGCAAGCACGGTACCAGAATCGAGTGGAATCCAGCTGAGAAGCCGGGCCCGGTAGACGTCGAACGAGTAGGATTATTCGCCGGTGGATCGGGAGCTGGAGCCGGGACACCGGGGTCGGGGCCGGGGCCGGGGAACAATGTCGGAAACGACGAGGACGGTATGCCGAGATATGCAGGATATCGCGCAGAACTGCGATCCTTCGAGGTCGGAGCAGAGGCACGGTTATAGAGCGGTGTGCGCGAGTAAAGCTAGATACATATCCCCCGTTGCACCGCCAGCCACCACCACCATCGTCGTCACCCTATCCACCGGCACCAATACCTACGTAACACCGTCACTAACACCGGCATCAGCGGCAACGCGCACCGAGAGAGAATACGTCTAAGTGTATTACCTCCGGGAGCGCACCGTTCCACCTAAATATGTAATAATATCTACCGGAGATACCAGCATTCCTCGACCTCGAGAAGAATTCGATCAAAATGTGTCGCGATACTCTGCTGGTATGCCAGGTGAGCTACGCGTCTCCCCGCCGCCACCACCGTCGTCGTCATCGTCGTCGCCGCCGACGCCGTCGTCGCCGCCTCCGCAGCCGCCTCCTTTCCTTTCCTCCTCCGTTTATGCTTCCTACGTCTTCTTCGGCTCGTTCGCCTCCGACCCACACCACTCCTCCGTGCCACGTTCTCCTTCGAAGGGAACGAGATCGGTCGCGAGATCGGTGTCTCGCGATGTCTCGGCTATTTCTGAGGACCAGGGGTGGAAGTTTAAAAGGGTCGCCGGAGGTTGAAAAGGGTTCAGGGGTCGGCGAATTTAGCGAAGGAGTGGATAAGGCTGAGGTCGATAGTTTGGACGTGATGGGGTGTTTCGAGTCTTTTGTGGAGTCGTTTTGATTGGGTTAATGTATTTGCCAAGGGTGCTGGAGTGGTCGGAATTTGCTTCGAGTATGTCACGAGTGATGTATTATTTTGATGAAGCGTATGACGTATTGATATAGAGAATGACCCATTTCGGTTTCCTTCTTGATCGATGCGATAATAGGGATATGTTAATTAATTCTGCAAACTGCTCGTATGTGGAAACGCATCTTTGGAGAGAATTAGAGAAGGTTTGTTTACCTGTTTGCATTGTATCGCTGTGAGGATTTCATTCTGCATATGGTCTTTTAGAAATTTTTTCATCTTGATTATAGGGTCCATTCTTCACTTGAATTTGTTTGCATAAGAAATATTTCTTTGTGAGCCCTATTTTCTTTCATAGTTGACATTGTCGTGTTGAAAGAATAAATAGTATTCAACCCGTTTGTCAATTTTTAATTTCCATGTGTAAAATCTAGTTAATTCATTAACTTGTCAATTTATGGTGAAATTGTGTATCAGTTCATATGAAAATCCATTATTTCTTATATCTATAAAAAAATAATAAAATTATTTAGTAATTACTATAAATATAATAAATAATGTCATATGATATGATACAATAAGATGAAAAATACATGAGATATAGAATATTTACGATAGAAAATTTTTGTTACATTATTTTGCGACGATTTTTCATCTACTGGAATTTTTATTGGAAATTTTACGACGCCTGCCGCATTTTCCTTGTCGATTTTGTTATTTAAAAAGAAAGGGGTAAAAGCGTTCGATCCATACCAACGACGAACCATCGCATCACCTCATAAACTTTGAAAACATTTCTTATAAACGGCGGATGCTTTGCGGGGGTGAGATTCCTGGCAGAGCTTATCACAGCGAAGATTTACTTGCGCGAACGACAAGCTACAAAAGTATTAAAATATCGCGTGAACAGCGCATTCGAGGAATTCTCGTATCATCCATGGAACAGGGACGCTTTTATAAAATCTTACTTTTCCTTTCGGAGTCTTTTTCTTAAAATTTCTTCAAAATACCTCTCGAGTTTTAAAAATAGGTTGTATTCTTTATTACGGTTTTTCCTGACTTACTCTTCTTTTCTATTACATATCTAAAATCGTATTTGTATATTGCTGTTAAAATTGTTTTATATAGAAATTTCATAAACGATGTGCTAAAAATCATGGGAAATTGTGGCATTATATATAATTTCATGATAGAATAAACTAGGCTGTGCAAATGTGATTATTTTGAAACTTTTACTACTCGTTAGAATCTAAAGACTGTAAAGAGATTAAAATTTTGATAATAATTTCAGTGAACGATTGCCTCACCAACGCGATATCCGAATTTAATCTGGCCATTGTCGCGACGTCACAAATCCAAGCTAGAACTGGAATTGGCCAGCTTTCGTGTCCTGTGGTGCAGTTTCAAACAATGCAGGAACAATAGGTGTAACTTTCGTGAAATGATAATTTCAAGTTTGCTCCAGTTCCAACTTAATAAGTTTATGTAACAAGTACTATGCTATTACATTCAACTTTCAAATTTACACACACAAAAAATTCTCATAAATATCGATGCACTCACGATAACAGCAGAATAACATATATTCACCAATTTGTCCACTGCTTTAAAACAAATTAAAACTCCATTAGCCAACCATAAAATTTTATATTATATAAAACATGTCAGAATTTATTAAAAGAAGAAAAATAGTACTCACATGTCTTGTAATTATAATGCATGATTATCGTTAATCAAAATGATTAATCACGCTTTCTCAATTTTATCTAAAACATACAATTCGATGATCATTTTTGAAGATGACTTGCTTATTCGTAGCTACTGTATACGTGATTTCGTCAACTGTGGTTGTAAGATATGAAAGTGTAACAGAAACTCTAGAACGATTAATTTACGACGTTGCAAACATTTTTTGCAGCTCTCAGGTGTAATCGATAATGTCGATGAACTTTTATAGAAATACTGGTTGGTGTTATTAGAGAGATACGTCTGAATGTAAAATGCATCGTTGCATAACGCCATTTAGCGTGGTATTTGTAATCACATGTACAAGTTTTCATTTAATTTTAGAATTCTAACGTGAGTTTACTGATACATTTTCCAGACTGCAACTCCATTAATTAAGATTGAAACATCAATCGCGCAAATTTCCAATTGTTAATGGTACTGCTTTTGTAGGACATAGAGAATTTGAAGACAAGCAATAGGACTTGATTTGCATTTTCACAGAACATCTGAAATCAGAAAAATTAAGTTTAATAAATGAAAACTTTTTTCATGAATGAGGTATTCAATTTCATTTATTATCAAGCAATTGTAGTATATCGACAACTATAATTGAAACAATAATTAAATACAGAAGATTTTACTACAAGACTCTACTATTCATTATCGTTAGTAATATAAAATTAATTATAAAATTACAAGCTCATTGAAATACATAAATTTATACATTTTCGCATTTAATATGATATAGGAAAATTTAAAATCAAAAGTATAATTATGAAAAAGTTAATTCAATTTACTTTTAATGACAGTTTAGTACAGAGATAAAATTACAATCACGGAAATGATCATCCTTTTTACAACCAATATTATTGTACTGGCATCTTCGAATTAGCGCCTTTCGTTTGATCGTGCAAACGAGCACTACCGGAAGTTTTATGACTTTACGACTATCGACATTAAGGGAGGTTCACAACATACCAGTCGTGCCGCATATGCTTCATCCGAAATAGCTCGAATAAATGGAGACCCTGGGAAGAAAGATAATTGTCAGTTTGATCGCAAATAATGGAATTCATAGAGAATTCTTGGCATTAAAACAAAGTAAATTTCCTTGATTAGCAAGAAAAAAATAAAATAAGATTAATAAAACTCAATTGAAAAATGCAGAATTAATGATGGAAAAACGACGTGTATATATATAATCTTAAAAATTAATTTTCGAATATTCTGTTGAAATTTCGTAGGTCACCAGTGATTGACACATGTGCAAAAGTAATTGCGATCTTTGATCGTGTAATGTGATAAAAATTACTAATGACAGTATAATAAATCAAATGCACAAATTTCTCTAATTCAAACTAGAAAAAGGATGTGGAAAGTACATCTTATCTGTTGCAAGAAATGATGATACAGGATTTTATTAAATATTTATAAACTTAAATGACCTGATATGATAGTTCCTTAAAATATTTTTGAAACAGTAACCTATAAAGTAAAAAGATAAAACATTAAATGTGAATAAAGGAAAATAAACTTTTAATATTTTTGATTGCTTAATTTATAAATAATTTTACACTTACTTTACTTGATAAACGACTATATTAAATTCAATTATGTTCCTGTACGATGTTTTTATAATTTCGTTATTTTTTCAAATTTTAAAAATAAATTACTCCTTCAGTAACCAAATAACCTAAAAATTATTATACATATGTATAAATTAATTTATAATTAATATCTTATATTATATAATTATTTAAAAAAATATTTACTACGCAAAATGTTACGGTACATACAACTATATAGATTATTCGTAAATATTACGTATCAGTTTATTAGAGATTAATCAACTTACTCTATTTACAAGTTAAATCGTGATATCTCATATAACACGAAGGTTATCGTAAAACAAGATGTTATATTTTTCGTTAGAAAATCTGAAATCTATTGCAGACGCAAGCTTTCTGGTTTTCAACGCAAAATGCCGCGAAACGAATTTACGAATGCGTATCGCACGGTCATACTTTAATCGAGAGTGAAGAGAACTGCGCACGAAATTGCCGTGAAACTAACGGAATCGTTTAGCCCGCGTGGCTCGTCGACACGTCACGAAAATCGAGCGTTAACGTAATTAAGTAATTAAACCTCGCGGGTGAAATCGGACCGTGCCTTTCCCATTCAATGTGTCGCATTCGCTGAAAACCCGCACGAAAACTGCGCGTTTCAGCCCCGCGGCGCGACAGCCACTGTCACCGTGCACGCTCTGCTACTCTGTGGTCGTTCGTAAACATTTGTCGAGCACAATGTGTCCAACTGACAAAAGGAGCTTGTGCAGTACAGCGCGCACGTTTAAAAGCATTAATTACGACCGCTTTTGTCTCCCTGCAAAAGGCACGCTTTGAACGTCATTTTGATACGTGACATTCGATTTCACGAGCGTTTTGTCATGTTAAATCTCACCGATAAACGCCAGACGTATGCACACATCGAACGATAGCGACCGCGACTGCTCCCACCTATCAACGGTTCAAAAAACATAGCATCCTTTATTTTCTTTTCCGCGCTATTCTGTGCACCAATCATTTTGAAGTTTCCGTTAAGCGTGTTGAAACCTGCATAGGACGCGTTCAACGTACTGCAAATGGATGTGAATGTCGTGTAATCGTTTATTGTATCTTTTGTATCGTTTATTTGAGTGAGATATGTGAGTGTTTGCAATGATTGTTTGATATTTCTGCTCGAGAATGAAACAGATGAATGGTATGTGTGTAATTTTTTCTATGTATATGATATCTCGTTGACAAATTTGGGGTTACATTTTAGGCGTTTCCGATTTCTTCGATTCTCTCTCAAAGACATGAAATCGTAACAAATTTTTACTACACAGACGTGTGAAACGTTAGAAATGGGATGAATTCGATAAGGAAAGTATTTCTAGGTTAGTGGTTTCAATTACGAGTACAATATGACATATGAGCATATACATGCCAAGAGTTTAATACATATTTGTTGGTTTAATCTTCTTCGTTGAAAGGTAACTTTACATAATAATCTTTTATTATTCCCTTCTGCAGTGAACCTTTATTATACATTACCTTATTATTATGAATTTGTTGTGTACACATGTTCAATAATAATTTGGTTAATGTTTTATCGTTTCTCTTATGATTACGCGTAAATGCGTAATTATTCAATTTCTGTCGTTATATATTTCGTGTTAGCAATGATTTAGGCAACATATCGAAAAAGATTTCTATCGTCTTTCTTTCGACAAGATTCTATGTTACAATTGCCTTCAGTAGGTAAAGTAGAAAGTTTATTACCGATCAGGTAAACAATCAACTAGTTTGATAAAGTTGTATATATTCAATTTACATTTTGGAATTTAAGTATTAATGTATCTTCGATACAAAAGATTCAGACTTGCAAATGTATAAAATATCGAACAATTTCAATTTTTGTAAGTTAGGCAAAAGGTAATTAATAATTAAATAATTTATATTCTAATATACACTTTTTTTTTAGAATTTGTTTGTGATCATCGCATTTAAGCAACTCTTACTGTTAATCAATTATTAGTAAGTATAAATCTAGTTAACATTGAAATATGCAGTTAGTAATTTTGTAATATAACATTATTTTTTATAAAATTAGGACTTGGAATGCATAATTCGATTGATAGGCGGCCATTTTGTTTGTTTATGTCGGTAAACATGATTTAAGGTGCTTATGCTGCAGTTTACGAGTTACCCATTGAAAATCCTATACACAAAGACCTTGAAATTAGAACAAAAGCCTAAAGGAAGGCGTGAAGTCCAGGAATAGATCCCAAAGAAAATTACAACACAGGTATAAAAGAAAAGTAACTTGAAGGGTGACGATGGGTGAAAGGTTGTTTTCCATGGAATAGAGCATGAACGTCACTTTGGTAATCTTAAGCCAGTGCACTTGCACTGGGTCAGTTATGTCTCGCACACAGCTACCGTCGGTTAATCCCTTGAATCCGTTAAGTACACAAATGGCTCCAGTCAGTCTGCTACCAAAAAAGTGCACGTGAACTAGTTTATATACAGAAACGTCAGGTGTCATGCGATCGTCGTTGAAGCGAATCGTTTTTGTATCGTGAAATGATAGGATTGTTATAGAATCTAACGCAAACAATCAGTTAGGCGAGGGATTATTATTTTTTCAAACGAATTTTTATTAGGAGGTATTTTTCAAGGTAGCAGCCGTAGAAAATGAAAAAGCAAAAGATCGTGAAATGAATTAGATAGAAAAGCATATTTTACGTGTAAATACACAACGATATTGTTCGATATATGTTTAGTATCAGATTGCGTATAAAAAAGCGAATAGTATAGAGGCAGGTAGTCGTTTTGTGGTCGGCCAGTTCGTGCGTTGCCATTTATCAAAAGGTTTATTCGAAAAACCTAAAACGTAACCCCTGAAATTCAACAAGTGCCTCTCAAACTTGAGCGAGAGAGAATAAACGAGTAAGCGAGCAACAACATCCAACCTCTATTACGTGCGTGACGCGACTGATCTCCCGCGCGGGGAGTGGGGAAACGACGGTTCCGTACGATGTAGTGGGGGTAGATGATCGGTCGAGTTCGGCGTTCTTCGTACATTGTCGGCTATGCTCGGCTTCTGGTTTCTCCCGCGGCCGCATAAGCGGTGTCAGCGTGTGCGCAGACCGGCTGCGCAGCAGGCGTGTGCGTTGTCTAGATTCTTTGTGCCATTCCTGGCATACCAAAAACAAGAGTGGTGACTGCGCTCGTATTTACCGGGGTGCAGCCTTGCGCGCTAATATTACTGTGCGAATTTTACCCGTGGTGTAAAGGCTCCGCGCGCGCGCGACGCCACGTCAGCTCGCCCAGTGGTAAGTACATTAAAGAAAATAGTGTCGAAACATCCTCGAAAGAGCGCGTCTACTCGTCCACGCCCGTGTGTCCCAGCGGCGTCGTCCCACACAGGGGCCGCGCATGGAACGGATTCGACAGCAGCGACGACGGCGATATACACACCGTCGGACACAGACAGACGGACAGACGGACGAAAGGGAGTGAGAGACAGAGGGAGCAATAGACGCTTGTGCGAAAGAAAGAGACGAACGGACAAACCGACCGTGCGATAAAGACAAATATTACAGAGGAAAAGAGAAGATAAACGCGACAGAGTGCGTGAACGTGTGTATATGCGTGCCGACGTTATCCGGTTGACTGTGTCTTTGCATCGGTAAAAAATATTACCGATCCCTCGTATATTCCTCGTGTGTCGTGATTGTCAGGTTCGTACTTCCGGTGACCGTGATGTTCGCATTGCTGGCCCCGTGTTGCTGCTAGTGGTACTCCGTTCTTACTATTGCTTTGAGAGAGAGAAAGAAAGAGGGAGTATATGTGAATGTGCGAGTGAGTAAGAGTGCGAGAGAAAGGATAGGAGGAAGAGAGAAAGATCGAAAGGAAAGGGAGAGAGAGATAGAGAAAGAAAGAAAGAGAGAGAGAGAGAGAGAGAGAGAGAGAGAGAGAGAGTGAGTGTGTGAGAGAATGACAGAGAGAGCGATGAAACGATAGTCGGATCAGTTTGATAAACGAAGAGCTCGAGTTGTGCCGGTCTATCGCATCTATCCGTGCGGTTTGGTGGTGCATCGGTGCATCTGTCTTTGTCCGATTGTCGCGTGTTTACGAGCGTTGTGTCAGCTGTGTGTCAAGAGAACGCAACGGGTCTGTGTATGTGTGTTACTGAAGCGTGTGCAGTCTCTCTGGCAACGTGTACGGATTCGCCAGCACGAAGCTCGTCGAGGAGGTTAGGACGAAGCGCGATCGGTCGGCGGTGTGCCGGTGGTGGTGGGCTGCGTGCGTTTCTCCGAGGAGAGCGCGCCACGACAGAAACGTGTGCCTCTGCCTAGTGCCTGCGTGCCAGCCCGCTCGCTCACCCGCTTCTGGTGAATTCGTATGGTGAATTATTGATCCGCGGCGGCGTGTGCGTGCGGAAAAACCGCGCGAGTAGAAGAGAGCGATTTACGGTGGATAGGAAAAGCGAACGAACAAACGGAGAAAACATCGAAAAAAGAAAAATAGTAACCTTAAACCGGCTGTCGTCTATACCGGTGTCTCTTGTTTTGAAAACTGTGCGCGCGCGAACACGCACTCCGCGTTATACATATATCACGGCTTCTACGAGACTCTGGAGGTGGAGCAGTGGTGGCAGCGACGGATTTTCTTTCCCCTAGGCGGGACCAAGCGAGAAGTGTTCGCACATATTCCATTGCTCCCAACGTAACGTGCGTCTACGTGTCTTTCTCCTTTTCTGTCATTCTCGCTCACTCTTTCTGTCTCTCTCTCTATCTATCTTTCTTTCTCTCTCCCTCTCTCCCTCTTTCTCTTTCTTGCTCTCTCTCTATCTGTTTCCCCGCTCTTTCTCCACCGCTCTCGCGTGTTATATGTGTGTGCGTTTCTCTCCGTCTCGCTCTGTCTGCGTTACCTTCGCCGCGTGTGCGTCAACGAAACTAAACGCGGGAAAAGCTCGGCGCGAAATATATTCGTGGGGAATGTATACGGTGCTTATCGTGAAGCGCGGTGCGTTTTCGTTGCTCGGCCAGTGAGTGCCCCAGTGCAAAGATACGGGAACGAAATATTTAGACGGGAAGCTTGTACGAAAGTATGTTGTCGTCGTCGTAAGACGACGACGACGACGACTACGACTACGACCACGGTCACGACAACGACGATCACCACGACGATAAACGTTCGAGGAACTTAAACGCGACGCTCTACGCTTTGTCGCGCTCTTTCGAGTCTTAATAATCCAGGACAAGCAAAACCCTACCTTCACCACCGCGACTTGGATGGATACTGTGCATTATTTCTGGAGTGAGTTTCTCTTTTAATCGTGCGCTTGTGTATGTACGAATCTACACTTGCATGCGACTGCGTTTCTCGTGTGTCCGTCTCTATGTGTACGTATGCCTAACTACGCGTGTATGCCTCTGCATACGCACGTGTGTGATGTGACGCGAATGTCTCGTTGCGCGCGGTACCGCACGCCTGCTTTTTTCTCGTCTCCCACGACTCTGACGTTGCCGCCGTCGGGACACGCGTTCGCGTGGACAACTTCACGCTTATCACTCCATCTCTTTCTATTCTCTTTCCCGCGTAATGTCGGCTGTGGACGTTTTTATTTCTTTCAGCTAATATTTTTAACTGATATTACGAGAAACGAACGTACGTATTGAAGGTTTATTTGGATTGTTGTTGTTCATACCCTCGAAATTTCTTACTCCAATTTTTTTTTTGGGTACAGAGTGCTCGAGAAACGACGCAACCAGCGACTTCTTGGAAAACCGGGCGTATGCAGTCATGATTTGTTTTGAATTCGCTCTCAAACGACAGCTCGCGTCTATGTCGCGTAAAAATATTTTGCGAGTGACAGTGACTTTAATACCATGACGTTATCACAGTAGGTTATCAAAGTAATTCCACGGTAACATGGTAACACGGCATTACATAAATTTAATCAGATACTTGTTATCGTGGCGGGTAAGCGGGTACGACCAGGTACGCTGTTTGGAAAAGATTGTTACCGTCGATTGCGCATTTCGGGTCAGTTTATTCGCGCTGACTTTCCTCTGTCATCGGCGTCTACGTATTTCAATTAGAAACTAGTTATTCGGAACTCTTGAGCGTCGGTTCTATGCGTCGACCATATCACGACTACAAACCGGACATATGTCGCTTAACCGGGCATACCGTAGGTAAAAATTGTATCAACACGGTATATTACAAGGAAATTCTTCGAATTAGAAAATTTTGAGATTAAAGTTTGTGCATGTGTAGAGCATAATGGAGCATAATACATGCAGCAATTCTTTTATGGGCGGGAAATTTTGTTAAAGGAGCCAAACTTGATCTCAAGGTTCAGTATTTTCTTATGCTCTGATTATATTTTCCTTTTAGAATTTTTGTCGCTATACAACGATAGAGTATTTAAAATTAAATATTTTTTTTGTAGGAGGTTTGTTGTGTCTTGTACTATTACAAATTTATATCTAGATAAATGATTGTTGCATGTATAATCTGTTATGATATACATATTCATATAGTTTCATTCAAATTAAGAAATTAAAATCATAATCATTTGGTTAGGTGAATTTTCTTGTAATACACTGAATTTTTTCAAATTGGTTACCTTCACGATACAAAAATTATACTTATTTTTAATATAAGAATTTAAGCATTGATTAAATACTTTGGTGTAGGTTAGCTTTGGATTACGTTTGGACTCCAAAATACTTTAGTACCAAAATTTAAGAAGTTTCAGTCACTTTTGTCTGTGAATTGCTCATGTGTGAAGTATTAGAGGAGAAACAAGTAATGTCACGATCTTCATAGGTAAAATTTATTTCTAATATTTTGGAGTTTATCAGTAAAACACAAGATCTGACGAATTTAAGTGTATTATACCTAGATTGGAGCTCTTACTCTTATTTAATTCTTTGTTTCCTGAGGATTTCTCAACATAAAATAGGTAATATCTTTTATAATAACGTAGAAAGCAATGACGCATAAATTAATACATAAAACTGTTTTGTTTCAGTGCTGCATGATTCATTGTTAATTTTAGTTCAACACCTACTATCAATCTTACAATTTTGCCAAGTTTCGAAATTCATTTTCCAATGGAAATGGGATCAGAGAAGAAAGTGTACAGAGTGAACTATTATCACTCTATCTGCCATTGTGGAACGTCGTTTATTTTGAATTACATACAATTAAATTAAGATAATGTAAAACCATCGCAAAGTGGCAGAAAGTTTATCAGTTTGAGTTTGTAGTTGTGATTAGTTTTCTGTCTTACCCAAAAGCAAAACTCTAGTTTTGCAAAACTTGTCTCAGGACCTCTTCATAATTAGCATTACAAATGTAGTTTTGATTTTCACCTTCTTACCCAGAGTTTGTCTAACTCTGTGTGAAACAATTCCTCATGTAATTAACATCATTTTGTTAATTCCTATAAGTTCTACTTGTTTCTATTACCTAGATTGTCCAAAAAATATTGTCGATATTTATAATATGAAATAACGGATTCTTCCTTTAAAATACCAAGGAAGGTACATTGAATTTTGATCCATCTTTCTATCAGCTTCAGGATAGTTGCATAATTCCAATTAGCCTCACATCATATTTAATATACGAAGGAAAACAAACACATCTTCATCTACTCCAAAAATCCAATACATACTACATATTGACCACGTTAATGAGTATGTAACTATTAATGCGAATTTAATCTTCTAAATATATAACCACTATAATATATAGTGGTAAAGTTGAGCGTCAGTAGTTAGAATCATGGAGGAAAACAAGTAGCTTTGAATGGCGTACATGAAAAGCGTTTAGTATGGTGCTAATCGTGTTTTTACGTTTTCCATTTATTTTTCTATCGACTACCATTTACGATTTGAAAACGGATACCCTATCCGTTGATTATTTTTGCTGTTCTCATCAATAAGACGCGTGTATGTTTGCATATACCAGATTATCGTGCATTGCAAATATAGTCGAATGGCAATTTAATTTTGATAGAAAATTAATTTGGTTCCAAATGGCTGAATTTAATGGCGGCACGATAACAGCTGGCGTACGGCTAGAGCTTAGAATGCTGTAAATTTTGTTAACACCGGTGCATTATTTTTAACCGTATCTTATCTGCTCGCACCTATCCAGTTTGATCAGAGGAATATCTCAAATTGAAAATATGCTTCTGAGGGGAATATAAACAAATCCAGTGGATATTATGTTCAGCAGTTGTATATATGTCGTTGTTTTAGAAATCACGTTCAGGAATTAATCTAATATAATCAATGATAGATAGCGGTTGTACATGTCTCTAATTGTTGATATTTATCGACGGAACTTTAATATACTGAAAAATAATCAGTGTTGTATATAGATATATATATAGGTACTTCAAAATTTTGAAGAATAATTATTATATTTGTGTATATATAGGTATCAGGATTATTCTCACAGGCTGTATTTCTTTTCATGAAGTATACAATTATGTGAAATCATTTAATCACCTGATTAGATGTCATATACCTAAATGTATACCCCTAATCATCTATATTATCTATTATATTCAAATTAGATTAACGTAAAGACTGTTAGGCTGATATTAACATTATTATGTTATTAAGATAATAATTCAGTGATGAATTTTTCAGTGATGCTTCGGTTCTTCTCTCCTCTTTTTAAATTTTCCTTTCCACATTGATCATAATTTTCTTGACCCAGTAAGTACCTCTTCACACTCACTCTAAAAATTCTCATTTTCCTAAGCAAAAATACACTATTCTCTAGGTAAAAATCCGAATATTTTTAATCCATTTTCATAACGTAATTGCAGTTTGCTGTCGAAAAGATCCACGCAAATCCTCACTGGCAGAAGCCACGCTTTCACCTACCAAAATCCCATGAAGAAAGGAACAAACAGAAAATACAGCATGTCCACGAACACGTCCTTTAACCTTCCAAATTGCAACTAGTTCTAAAAACAACATATCACTCAAGAGTCTGTCAACACACGAACCAAACAGCAAAGCCAACGAAGACGTCTCGGGACAGAAAAATCCAGCGATATTTCCTCTGCACCCTGTCAGCACCCTGTAAACTTGCGAAATTGGTGGACGTAAAGCCAAGTAATTATCCGTTAAATTCTATAAGCCAGTGGTAGCTCGTGATCGGCCATGGAAGTGTTAATCCATCGGCGGTGCGTGTTGAAAGTCAGACGAGCTTGTTAAAAATCGTCGGGTCGGTTTCGAGGCCCGGCAGCGATACGCATCGAAGTTTTTAACCGGGCCGGATAAAAATCTGGGGTTCCGTACAGGGGAAAGGATATCTCGGCTTTTGCACCGTGGCGGCAGCAGGTGCAATCTGTGTGTTTCTTCGAGCTTGTCCCGCCCTCCTGGTTCCCGCTGGCCGAACAGCTCGTTTTTCTTCTCCAAGAGCGGTGCACGCACGCGAACCGCGGAACCGGTAGCGCGGTAATCGGTAATCGGTAACCGATGAATTCGATATTCATATCACCTTCGCTAAACTCATACACACTTTCTACGCCTGATACGCCTTTTACGGCTTTTTATCTGCCCGTCTTATCGGCACGTCAAATATTGAAAATTCGATAAGCCTCGCTTTTTTCCCCTTAATCGCCTTTATTCTACAAATGCCAATTTTTTTCATTCATGCTCTTTATTCTTTCACGTCGGGGAAAGGTTCTGGCATTTTCCGAGATTCCGAATCTTTTATAGAATTCGATTTAGAGAGTCAATCGATGGCTTTTATAGGTGGGCAATTAGTTTAGTTTTTTCAGGAATTTTATCTTTTTTCCTAGATCCTTTCGAGATTCATAATTACGAATTTGTAATTGCGAGTTGTAGTGCTTCTTATTTTTAGTACTTCGAAGGAGAGAAAATTAGCTTTGGAGGAATTTTTATATTTTTTACCTAAGTCATTCTACAAGTAGAAATGTCTGTTTAATTGTAATTGCGAGTTATGGTGGTTTTTATTTTTATTGCTTTCTTCCTTATGTCGAAACAAGTAATTTTGTCTTAAAAAGCGAAAGGGAATGTTATCTGTTTTTAAAAGAATAGTATTTTTTCAGTTGTGAAAAATTTATGCTGTTCATACTTTGTTTCGTTTGTTCTTTCCTAGTCGCATTGTCAAATCGCGTAAAGTTGCGCGAAAGAATATTTTTCATGATTTCGATTCACTCTTCTATATAGGAGTAACTTGTGTATTTACACTGTCAATATTGCCGCACCCCTGTATCGTTTTAACCCATTTGCATTATAAGCGCACATATGCGTGGAACTTTGCTGACCATTATCACAAAAGCGTAGATATGTGCGTTAGTGTTTTGTGCATAAGCAGAGAACACATGCTTGCAGTTAGTAGATGATTGGAAATTGATTAAAGTATTTTTCCAGGAAAGAGCTGCACTTTTTCGGATGATAATGGGATAACTGAGTTAGGCTTACACACACTACAACTTGTATTTGACTACCCGTAATACATTGTGGATAATCGACAAGATATCTCGTGTTTCGTATCATGTATCTTGATGAATTCAAAATGGAGAAGTCGATAGACACAAAATGTCACTTTGGAAAAGAATCGTTTCAGCTCTACGTTTAAACTGAAATTTTTCCTCGTAGAACAAGATTCGATAATTCATTTGGACAACACACAGGCAGATGCGTATTACAGATATTGCATAAGAAAGATTCAACTTTAGTTGATTTAGTTAAAGTTAGAAACGTACTGGGGAACGCTGCGCAAAATTTCATTCTATTTTCATATTTTTCCAAGTAATTTTGTATCTCCATTGATATATTTCTGTGAAATTAAGTTAAAGCACAGGGGGCTATATTTTATGTCTAAAAATTAGGAAGATTCGAATCCAACTCTCAACCGGTCAAATGATAGGTGAATGACAAAATGAAACAGGAAATATCTCGAGTAAAATAGAATATAGGAAGATATAGCTTTTAATTGACTCTTTGCATTTGAGAGGAGACTTGGAGTCGTCACTTAATAAGATTCTAAACATTGATATTACTTGATATATATAAATTAATAATAACGTTATCACTGCTCCAAATATTGGACCAGAATAATTCTGTGTGTTAATTCATCTACGACTTCTTACAATTGGAGCAAACTTGGTAGCAGAGAATTTTCGAATCGCTATTTTCCTTTACCGAGAAGATTGCCCAGTACAAAGTGTTAAAGTTCAATCAAAAGCCATGTCATTCGGATCATGGTGTGTTCAGTATCAATGAGATTTGGGAATTAAATATAAATTATACGCGAATTATATGTACGTAGATCCGATATTTAACTGGAAAATATATCGGGTGTCTCGGTAAGCGAGAAGTAGGCAAGCAAGTACTCCTAGACACACGTTATCGCAACACACCCTGTTCATCTGGAAAGGGTTGGGGTCGATTTCAGAGGTATCCAGCGTGGCGCGTAGAATGGCGTTATCTCCATTTCGTCCCTTCTTTTATCGTAAATTCGACTGTCTTTTGTTTAATAGCGGAACGATCGTATCTTAGTAGACTCGTGACAGCAGCTAGACTCATTAAACCGAGGCTTCTTCGCGATATAAATAGGACTTCTTGTCCCGTTGCACTACGGAAGGAGCAAATAGATTATCACGCGTACCACGACCCTCCGCCGACGACTTCTCTCCGCTTCTCTTCTTTCCCTTTCTACCATCGCCATTCTCTTTCTCTATTTGCTCCTCTGCTCTCCTCTCTTCTCGGCTCTCGGTTTCTTTTGCTCGTGAGCAACACGGTCTTCTCCTCTCTCTCTCTCTCTCTCTCTCTCTTTCTCTCTCTCTCTCCCCCCCCCCCCTCTCTCTCTTTCTCTCTCTATCTCTCTCTCTCTATCTCTCGAAGAGGAGCCGGGTACGCGCGTGACTTTCTATTTGGCGTAGACGGTGCCAAATTGTCAAGTAACTAAAATTACCTTCGAAGGTGTACGCGTGTCTTTCTCTTTTTCCCCCTTGACGTCTTCCTCCACTGTTACCCCTTTGCTTTTTTCGCGACGTCGCACTCGCGCCACGAATGGCCACGCTCCTCCTGCACGTCGGATTAAATTTTCCAGCCTGTTAATTAGGGGATCCGTCGTTATCCGCCTTCTCAAATTTCTCCAGTGAAAAGTCCTGTACTAGGGGTCGTTCCGTGCGATTTTACCATTTTTTCCCTTTCTTCTTCCCAGCATCCTTTGTCGCTCGTTTCAATGGGGTGGCTCAAGGAGGACCCTTTTATTCACCGATACCGATCTTCCGGGTCAGTTTGGCATTTATTCCAGCTTCCATCCCGTCCCGATGTTTGAGGGTTGTTTTTGGATGTGTGTCGGTGATTATGATAGTCGTATAAGTTACTCGTGTCTCGTTTTAACATATTAAATATATCGTAAATGGAGGAATTATATGGTCGATTTTCTATAAATACTTTTATTCAATTCCGGCGCGATATAAACGAATGCAGTGCGAAATGGGAGAAAGTTATTTTATTTTGGAATTTTTACATAGATTTAGGGTGTTATCGGTTGTCGCTGCTGCGATAATAAAATATATTTTTCAAATGTATGCGCTTTCTTTTCTTTATGGCACAGTGAGATTTTTAATCTTGCACAGAGGCGCGTTCATATCATTGTAAATAGCGTAAAGAGTAGTTGCTAGCCCAGAGTAAAAATTATTCGGAGTTTCTGGTAGGTCGTATTGAAAATTGCTTGGAGTGTAAAGGATTACAAATTTTGGGTAAACTATAGGAAACTTTATCTTGTATAACTATTGTCTATTTATCTGTATGTCTGTATGTTTATTTCGTTATCATTGTTTCTATTTGATGTCTTCTTCCAACCGTGTTTTATGGTTTATTTAGAAAAGTCTTAAGGTTTGCTCTCGAACATAGTTGATAATTCGAAGAGAAATTATTTCACTATGCAGGAGGATGGAAAACGTGAAAATTTGTAAATACCTTTGTCGAAGAATTGTGAAATCACTTCTAACATCGCTAAAGATTAGAGTTTGACGAACTTGAAACGAAACGGAGATAAGAATATTTCCTAAGTAAATATGCTAGTTTAAAACACCTGTTTCATAATTTCATTCTTTGCCGAAGACTTACGAGTAGTAAATTACAGATTCCCTCCGATTAATTTGATTATTTCATCGCTATCAATCTTCATTGAGTATTCTTCTCGGACGTTGTCTTGGGGATTAGAATCTTTATCGCGAAATTTTGCAAATCATCTGCAACAGCCACCAACACCCGTAGCATCTTCATTAAGCGCTGTACAAATTGTTTGCCGTATCTCTTGCACTATGACAAAGTTTAAACACGTACAACGTGTAAGTTCCTCTGTGGAATGCATTGTCATTCACGTTAATCGTTAAGACGATCTTTTCTTCGAATATTCCATGAATAACGCGTTAAATTTCCTGTTAATGATTCAGTGATGTGATGTGATTCAATCGCGTCTTTCCAACCTCCATCTTCTTTCGTTTAAAATTTTCCTGAAACTCGATTTTAGAATTGCGAACAAAGTCATCTTTATGTGTATCTAAAAATATTTTGCATTGACTACCATCTACAAATACAATAGTAAAATCGATAAAAGTCTTTCTAATCTTTCCTTGTAGATAACGTAACAGATAAAAATTCCGTGTGAGTATAGCCAATTCTTAAATTAATCCTTTCGAAATGAAAAATAATTTCAATGATACCTCGTGTTATTTTCTTACATAGTATAATATCCAAAATATATGTGTATTTATTAATACACATTCCTCATTTTAGAGTCTCGCACGTGCCTAATTAGCACTCAGACAATCTGCATAAAAATTCTTCTTACGATAACTCTTTCTTTCAATTTCAATTTCAGTCCTATATAGTAATTCGTTAAAAAATCACTAAATCTAAAGTGCGATATGTAACGATATAATTTCTCAAAAATTCTCATCTATGACAATATTTCTTAATGACAGGTTGCTAAATATATAGCAGTTAGTGGACCAAAGTCGAGAACTTCATTTTGTTCCAAGACAGAGCAAAAGAGCAAAATTCCTTGAAGAATCTGAAATGGTATTTCGAATTTTGGATCGTTTCACGAAAAATCGATGGAAAGTTTGACGTTGCAACGAAATTCTGCAACGATTTAGCCGGCGAGCTTCTGTCGAGTGTTCATTAATTCAGGAACGGGTCTGGGACATTAACTCGGTGATCCGCACGTGTGTGGCAAAGGACTTGCCTGTTCGACCATCTAGTGACCCTAATAAAACCTACACAAAAGGTCGTCGTTCCTAGATCGATTTGCGAAAGGTCGAACGTCACGCCACCGGAGATTTTCTGCGCTTAAAACCGGTGTAACCGGCCTCCGGGCTCCGACTGAAAACTAATTTAAATTGTTGTCTTTGGGATTTAAATAGCGGTCGCTCGTACGATGGTTTGTCGAAGAACGACCGTTTGTTTGTCTAATTAATTATCGATCCCATCGATAGAGGATACGGAACGTGGTAAAATCTCTGTCGTCTGAATCGTATGATTGTGGCAGCTTGCAGAGTATTGGGTAGCGAAATAATTACTTTTCTCTACCATAAATTTGAACCAATGGGATTTGAAACGACTCGATTCTAAGATTCGCGACTTATTTTTAGACTCTATTCATTTCTTCCAATCTTTTTGTTCTTTTTTCTGTTTATTAGGCTACTTATAATTTTTGCAAGTTCGTTCTTCTGTCGTGTTTGTTTTATTAGGCTTAACGCTAGGGCTGTACATTAGGACTAGGAATTAAAATGATTTGTCAAGAACTTGTTATTTTCTCAATTGCTCAAAATGTACGCGTTTCGTGTCTTCTCGATAATTAACTCGCGTTAATTAGCGTGTAAATAAATTGGATTTAAAACTCTGTTGCATAAATCGATAAATCACTTGCAAATACGCCTATTCCAGGTTGAAGCTAGCGTTAACTTTGTCGCTTTTGAAGACTCTTCAGTTATAGTCAGTGTTGCAAAGCTCAATTTATTGACATCAGTGCATTACGCGATTTCAATTAGTCCTCGTTAACCCCTTGCACTACGATTTAATTACGAAAAATCACGTATTAAAGTACCACTTAATCTTACCTTTTATACACCTTCTATATATCGTGCACAAAGAAATCAAAAATCCACGAAGAAATTCGAACCTTGTGCACAGTAAATGATGTCACATATAATTATTTAAGAAAGAAAAATAGAAATAAAATTATGTTCGCGAGATTAGTATATGTAGCTTATAATCACGAGATTCGACACGAAGAAGTCGTGACGAGTTAGACTCGTCATTCTGGTGCAAAAGGTTAACTATGAAACGTGACTCTAAATTTTTTAAACAAATTGCACATTCATCGTGCGTGTTATCACGTATAACATTGTCGTGGATGAAATTTTTACCGAATTAAAACCGATCGATCGCGCGAGCCCGTTAGATCCATACCAGACTGCATATATGCACGCACACCAGAATCAAAACTGTGAGTAATACCTCTGTTTCAATATGAAACAGATTATGATGTTCGAGAGTTCGGATAATAGAATGTTCGAGTGGTAGAGTATACCGATAGCGGAAGTTTAGCCAGTGGTAGTTACATTGTGTTCCAAGCTTTATTTGTTTACACTAACAGCAGTATTAGCGTTAATATCGCTCATGTTAATTCGACGGTGTAGAACAACAGTGATTATAGAATATTCGTATTTAAACCCACGCGATTCGGGGATAGCTGGATGGAAAGATTCTAATGTTTCTATAACTTAATCCTCCGTCCATTGGTTTATTTCCATTGGTTTATAATTATCAAAAGTCACGCAGTCAGGCGCAGTTCATGATTTACATGGATTTTCGCGTTTTAATAATTAACAAGAAATCCCCGCTGATATATTTTCATCGATGTGAATTTTAATGCAAAAGAATTTGTTATGCCGAAATACAGTAAAATATATACGAGATATCATATATATTTTACGAGTTTGGTTCATTATGGGATCACAAAGAATTAATTGCACGCGTTACACTTTTGGTTAAACATAAACGATCGAAGGAAAGTAGAATTCATTTTCATAAATGAATTTTACCTTTTAATTGGTAGATTTTTTAATTAGCTGGGTAATTGTTTGTTACCGTTCTAATATTTTTTCAATATTATTTTTAACTCCACGCGTGTAACGTGAATAATACAGAGCAATTAGGATCTTTTCTCTTTGTTTATGAAGTAGATGTTTATTTTCTATTATTATATTCGTCATTTTTCAGCAGCATTTTTATGCACGAAGAGTTAGCTTTTTAGATTTAGATTTGGATTTCTAGATCGGTCTTTAACTCGCCTTTTCGTGCGTTATTAAGTATTCATCGATTGAACATGAGAAAGCCACGTATAGATAGTTTGAAAAGTATAGTGACGGTAATATTGAGGTATCCAAAGATTCGTAAATAATTCAGCAATTTTTCCGAAAATAGAAGAACATTTTCTGTCGGCATATTGTGTATGTCAAACGTCTAAAGATAAGGAATTTGCATAAAAGTCAAGAGGTACTTTCAAACGTCGAATGATCTACTTATCAGGCGAGGTGGTATACCACGAGCTCCTAAAAATAAGGAATTTATGCGAAAATGGAAAAGTATTTTCAAACATCGAGTAATTCCATATCTCCCAATTATAACAATTAATATGGAATATCAGTGTTCCACTATTCACCTAAACGTAAAATTTCATTAGACTATAAATGTTCTTTAATTCATTTTTCCAAAAATATACGGCTTAAGAGGAATCAAATTTACAGACTAAAATAATGAACTGCATTTTTCGAATTTTTCAAAATTTTCTTGCCACAGTTCTTGAGCGATGCTTGATATTTCCTATTTGAAATCAATTTCTATTTTCTGTTATTTTCAGTTAGTTGATTTCGCAAATGAATGGTTCGTGTGTTACTATTCTTTAGAGCCAATTATTTCGTTAAATTTTCGATTTTTTCTTAAACTTTCGTAGGTGCTCTTACTTTCCAATAAGTTACTCGTACAACAAGTTAATTACCGAATTATCACCATCGTGAAATTGCCAATTGTGAAAGAATTTGATTACCCAGCGATCTCGAAAGTACAATAATTATCAGAAATTTATTATTATTTCTCCACGAGTCGTGAATTTCGTTCTTTTAAAATTCGGTTCCACCTAACGAGTAGTCACTTTTATCGGGATCACATCGACAGTTTAATTACGGAATAACGACTGTGACAAAACTATGCGCGATAAAAACACGGAAAATGCTTCAATGATGCCGAAAACCCAG
Organism: Eufriesea mexicana; assembly: GCF_001483705.2. Lineage (NCBI taxonomy): Eukaryota > Metazoa > Arthropoda > Insecta > Hymenoptera > Apidae > Eufriesea > Eufriesea mexicana. Next base: position 235,045 of record NW_016917025.1, read on the forward strand.
AGGGGGTTCGAGCACGATTCTCGAGCGATTTGTTTATTTATCGAGCACGTCCTCATACGCCGGATGATTTCGATGTTCGTTTCTCTTTTTAAATAAATGTCACGTACACGCGTCGATCATAAAACCGCGATGCCATTCGTCCCGTCGTGGGACCATGCCGCGAGATACAATATTTCCACCCTCTCTTTTTTCCTCTCTTCCATTTTACCTCTCCTCCATTTTCGCTCGCTGCTCGTCATTAATAATGTAAAATTGAAAGCAGTAAATTAAACGTCGGCGAGAACGGTTGGAGCGTTCCGCGCGGGCCCGCTCGACCGTGCAAATTTCATCGATGAAAATCGTACACGA
>NW_016917025.1:235788-276766 GCF_001483705.2 Eufriesea mexicana
ATTTGTATCATGCTCATTTGCCCGTAATATTATATTTCCGTAATATTGCAATCGCGAGCGTGGTGTTGCAACGATCCGGCACGATTGAAATCTGCCGGGGGATCTCGCTGACTGCGCGTCCAAAAGTTCAATTTCGGCCCCGATGTGCGCCACGTTGGGGAAAAAAGAATGGTGGAAAAGAGGGAAAAAAAGGTGGGAAAATAAGAGCGGGGGAGCGATATGGAGATAGCGAGAGGGGAGAGAGATAGGCTGCGATAATGTCGACACGAAGAGGTTTATTAAAAAACAAAGGTTGCGCAGCGATCGACGATCCTCGAGGTTGATAACGAAATGGCCGATAGCGAGCGGTGTCATGATCAATGGACACACGCTGTTCGATTCTTGGCTTGGCTTCTCGAACATTCAAATAGGCAGTTTCGAAATGCAGATTCGCTCGGGCAGATTTTTCTTTACGCAATTTTCGTGGTTGTTAACTGAGTCACGTAGCTGCTCGGTCGAATTTAAACGGTAAATAAGTAATTTGGATAAACAATTTCTAAATTTAGACTCATTGCGGAGGATGTTATTTTATGTCATTTCCGTGGTTCATGAACGAGTCACGTTTAATCAGGATGGTAAAGGAATAGTTTGAACAAGAAATTTCGAATTATAGATTCATTTCGGGCGAATTTCTTCTTCCTTTATGTATTCTTTGAGGTTGAGGAATGAATCATGTTGGGTTTAATCAAAATGGTAAATGAATAGTTCAAAAATATAGATTCTCTTAGGGAGCTTTTTTGAATGTAAAATCTAATTTTGTGTTTGATGAGTGAATCATGTTGGTGATGCTTCGAGTTAAAATAGTAAATGAATATAGATTCGCTCGGGAAGCTTTATTTGAATTTAATTTTTATAGTTGGCAGGTGAGTCATATCGAGTCAGAATGGCAAAGGAATAATTTGAATAAGTAATTTCAAATTATAGATTCATTTGGAGGAAATTTCTCTTTTTTGTATGTCAACTTTGTGGTTGACGAGTGAATCATGTTAGAGACGGATTTAGTCAAGGTGGTAAACGAATAATTTAAATAAGTGATTACAGAATATATCACTCAAGGAGCTTTCTTTTTTTAAATGTAATTTTTCTGGTTAATGAGTGGATCATGTAGGTAAATGAGACGAAATGATAAATGAGAGCGAGAAGATCGTTGAATTGCTTACTCGATGGGACTGATAAGAAAATGCTGTAGGATACTTGGATTTGTAATATAGCATAATCAGACTTTTTCGCACTTGGAACGCAAGATTACTTCGATTTCGTTAATCAATTATTTTTACATTGTTATTCTCATATCTCTCGTTCTTGATATATAATATATTATTAAATGTCGATAATATATTATTAAAATTCGAAATTGTGGTATTCGGATCGCTCAATTGAGGTTTGGGACTTACACTAGATATGGACACAAGTGTCCAATTTTTCAGGTACTAATAGATTATTTTATTTCTACCGAATGAACAATTCTTTTTATACCTCTTAGTGCCTCGGTATAATTCTAGACTTCGTTTATATAGAAATGAACAAAGGTATGGTTTGCTTCCATTATTTTGTCATTTTAGCTATCGTCAGCCACGAACTTGCCAATAGTGAAATTAACCGATATAAAATTTACCTCTCTCATCAGACTCTCGCACTCTACACTCACCATAATCGGTACAAAACTCTCTGTTTCTCGATATAGGAACCAAAACTCTCAGCTGCGAGACTGAAAACGACGCCTATTTCTGCTAAATTCCCGGAAAAGCGAATCGGTCTGCAACCCTGTCGCGTATTCCAAACCCCATGCTGTTTATTCTGTTGGAACTTTCATCGACACTCGCCCGACTGAGCGAGTGTACCTATTAGTCAAAATAGTAAATTAGCATTTGGAAGGTGGAACGGAACGCTTGTCGGCTCGAAGAACGCGGGTCTGCATCATTATACGCGCGATACCACGGCACCGTCGCCGCCATTGTGCTCGTTACGGTGCACACGACGTCACGATTGTTATTACGAAACGAGAGAAAATGCTTCTGGTAGTAATCGATACTCGATATCCGGTAATAAGACGGCCGATAGAGTACGTGTGCCGCGCACAACGCGGATAGCAGCAGAGAATTTATCGGTGTGTACACGTGTAGCCCTGTATCTGTCGGTTGAATGCGGAGAAACGTGTGCATTTCAATCGCGTGATTGAGAACGTGCACGGGGTCGAGCTCTCCCCCGGGGGAAGTTTCACGGGTCAGAAAATCATGGGGTGGCTTTACCACCTGGCCGATGTTCGTATTCCATCCCCACCCTAGTCGACCCTCGTGCTGGCGCAGAACCGTGTACATGCACACACAGTCGCCATTCCCTTCACGTTCGAATCATCTCTCCTCTCCTCTCCACCCTGCTGTCTCCTTTCACCCTCTTAGTCGTCTACTTTTCTCTTTCTGAAGTAACGCCACTGCACCCCGGCGCAGTTTGTCTGCATACCAGTCAGCTCACAATCACGCGATTCCGTCGTAGGTATCGGTCACCCGGTATATAATGAAGCCTCTTTGAAGTTCTTCTTTCGGATCCACCGGCCTGCGTCGTGCTTTCGAACCAACAACGTGATGAACGAGTCCGCGTTTGCACGGGATGTTTGGTCATATCCGTTGCTGGCTTTCCAACAGATTGCCTCTGCATCGATGGCCAAAACTGTCGTACTCGGGGTTTCTCCCGAGTATGATCATTTTTTACCCTTCCACCAGAGATCCCGATTCGTTGCCACGTTTGAAATATAGTAACAATATAGGGTACGAGGTCTCGCAAACCTCGCTACTATACTCACGATTATATCCAACATTTACGATGCGAGTAATATCCAACTAAAATTCGAATTAAAGGTTGCAACATTTTTCGATTTTATGTAAAATGATTTCTGAAAATCAAACTACCCTTACTACTTACTACCCTCTAAATTCTTGTTTCTTCATTTGTTCATTGAACGTTGACTTTATTTAAGGGATTGTACGAACTGTTGTGCATAGATAATGATACCTAGAAGAAGTATCCTAGGGAACGAGTATAACAGAAATTAGGTTACTCGATAGCTTTTCAAACGTCAATAGTGACTTGGAATTTATTAATGATTCTTCGTTTGCTATTTTGCGAATTTTCCCATTGTTAAAGGTTCGAATTTTGTGGTAGGAAGGATTTCAGAAATCGAATCGAGAAATCTTGATTTTTAGAATGATTATAAAATACTGCTCGCTCTCGAGGGAAATCAATTATTAAAAATTTCGTCCATTCGGAATATGCCTTCGCAACGAATGTTACATAGCACACGATTTGCAGCGTTACAAAATTTTCTTCGAAATTTATTACACGCACGTCTGTATCGATATGTAGATAGGAATCTCGATTGTACTCGACGAACACGGTTTGCAAGACGCGTATTTCCCGTTCTTACTGAAAGCCGCTATATTTCATGAATTTTCAAGAATAGCTTTCATCGCGCAAACGAGGGTACTACAAATTTTCGCCGTACATTCAAACTATTCGAAGCGTTTTAATTATCCCGTAACCCAGACAAACTCCGAGCGAGCTTCCGCGATTACATCGTTCATTACAACAATTTTTAAATTCCCCCTCCGGGAATAATGTATTCATAATACTTAAGGCGAGCGACGAGGGATCGGTTTCAATTTGCAATTCAAAAGCCGTGGACTTATTTCGTTTCCCAGGAACGCGATATCCGTAATAAAATGGCCCAATTTCAGCGTGCGATGTACTGTAACGAAGGATGTTAATCAGTTTTCACTCGAAGCAAGTTTGCGATGCGAACTCGACTGCGTTTTGCGGCCATTACGTAAAGCAGACCACGTCCATCCATTATAGGGAACAGTTTCGTGGATCGCTGCAACGAAGACGTGTAGGACATTTTGTCTCGTTTAACAGCTAATATTCTATCGGACGTTGCACGAGGATTAAACGAATACGATACCCGAGGCAAACGAATTGACTAAACGTAACTAGAAATTAACCCAGACTCGGAGGATCGTTTACAGCGTAGGTGTTCGATCTACAGTGAATCTCAGAAATATTCCTACACTTATTCAGATGTTCAAAGACTACTCTTCTTTTGTAATAGAAATTTTGTAATGTTTATTAATATAAACACTCGGCCATTGTTTTATTACAAATTATAGAGAAATGATGAAAATATAATATCGGTGAAAGAGAATTAAAGCGAATTTAACGACGAGGTTAACACCATAAAGGTATTTTTGTCATACATACTGGCGTTGTAGAAGGATAATCGAAAATCTTGGATTTACTATGTGAAATAATAAGGATTTTTAAATTTCGTAATAGGTACCATTTTGTCGTGTAATTAGTTAATTATTATTATTGATTCTTCCGAATTCTTCATAGTCTTTGTCAAGTTTCGAATAACATAATTGACTGATGAGGAACGCTAGCAAGCTTCATTCGATACCGAATCACTATGTAGATGTCACCATGTTCTTCTAAGTTTTCCAACTTCTCCAGCGTCTTCGCAACTGTGAAGTTTGCAGGATACTTGCTCGAAAATGCGCATACTGTTTTCTCGTCCTCTCATCTCGTTCTCAACAGATACTCGAGACCATTCGCGAGGCACCGAGCTCCCAAACACGTATCCCTCATTTCCAAATTAATTCACCAACTTACTTAGATTTCCCTTAAATTTCATAAAGATCAACAAGTCGTCTCACGATCCACTTGCCTCGAAACACACCGCGTAAGAAACCTTCGAGTACTCGATTCACCAACTTACTTAGATTTCCCCTAAATTTCATAAAGATCAACAAGTCGTCTCACGATCCACTTGCCTCGAAACACACCGCGTAAGATTCGACGACTGTTTACTCTTACCTCCACTGTGCGATCCTCGGGGTAAGATCCACCAAAGGATCTCTTATTCTCGCGCTCCTAGTTATCCTTATCCTTAAACTTACGTAACTATCGAGAAAGATCGTTGACAATTTCGCATTCGCATAGTAGCACGTCGAGTGGAATAATTTTGCCGGAAAATGACAGGCCCAAAGAGCCGGAGGGGCCTATCCTCGCGCGATTAGGACTGACGCACTAGTTCCAGCTTGGTTAGAGACTTAGTGTTGGCCAACTGGATCGAGTCACGATGCATTTGCGATAGACCCGCGATACGATTTATTATCGGTCAGAAGTAACGATCGACGCGATATTACCTCGGCACGATCATTGTTTTCGGTAGGAGGGGCGTGTCACGGTGGACTCCTGTCTGGCGCCCTTCGTCTGTCCCGAGGGTTCTTTTCTTGCGTTCCCAGTCGACCGGTAATAGAAATCGAGTAGATGGTGAACGGATAACACGGATGCCGCTTCCTCGTCCGTCGAATCCCTCTACGGGACCGCGCTAGAAATGGCCCTTGGGCCTGCTCGACACAAAGAAACGACCCCTTTATCTTCCATCTCCCCGGCCCGAGGCCACGCTCGACTTCCACAGTCATTTCACTCGGGTTCTTGTTCCTCGTGCCCCTCGGCCTGCGCCTCGGTCGGGCAAATTTTTCAGAATTAGAATGATGCTTTCGCTCGCGGATCCTGGGCTGGTGGGGCTGAATTATCGAGTGTTCTGTAGGGTATTTAAGCGATGGGGTGTCGCTATGGGATATCGAAAGGACTCGAGAGCTCACCGTTTCTGATTTATCGAATTATAATGGCTCCTTCAGGCTCCTTTTCTTAATATTTTCGAGGGACTCGTTAGAAAACTTGATAGCAGTTTTGTTAGTGCTTTGCTCTTGACACGCGTTTTTATTTCGCATTCGACTGCTGAGACTCCACGGAGAACTTGGCAGTTTTTGTCTCGCGGTAATTGCTTTTTCGAGGCTTGTCTTCGGAGTTGAACAGCTTGTTCGTTCGTTGATTAGGTGTATTATACGTTTGGTATAACGGAGTTATCGTGATTCTAAATAAACGTACTATTAGTGAAATTATTCAAAATATAGGAGGTTGATGATGAAATAAGTAAACCTCTGCGAGCGAATTTTATCAATTAAATGTCAGCTAATTGTTAGGCCCGAAACGTAGAAAATTCTACAATTATTACTACAGAAAAATTATTCGTTGGGTAGAAATTTATAACACACAGCTTCATGACGAATTACGGCGTAAAAGGTTTGCGAGTGCCCATCGTGGATATTAAACCGTGAGAATTCGAGCTTCGGAACTGCGTTAATAAATTTTCCTCGAACGTCGTTATTTCATCAACTGAAATTATCAGCCAAAACGAGGTCTATCTCAGTTCCCTGCAATAACGATGATACTCGCGTTGTTTTCATTAGTAACATTACGTCGATTATGAATAGTCTAGCTGGTCCTTAAAAAATACTCGCTGGTTATTGCGACAGGAGTCCAAATGATACGAAAACAGTCGATAAATTCGTTTCTTGCCTAGATCCTCGGATCTCGCTCACACAGGCCACGCAGAATATCTACGTTGAAATCGATCTCGATCTTTTCCTCTATTTTTCTCTATTTTTCTCTCGCGGTATTACACGATTCAGTGATTCGAAGTAGCAAAATATTCGCGAGTTGCAGTACGCGTGTATCGAAAACGGGAAAAACGAGGAAATACGCGGTTACGTGCATCGAGGAGCTCGGCGGACGATAATGAAAATCGTTTCGTGGTCACTTGACGCGATGCATGGATGGGTTCGATCGTTCGCAGTTAATGGACTAGAAAGTCTAGTGATTAGAAAAAAAAGGCGTTTTCCTCGAACGGTAAATTTCTCGCGGGGCTGACCTCAGGATAATCTCGATTGCGATGCCTTCCTCGATGATTGCTGCTCGATATATACAGGGTGTCCCTTGAATCCTGGTCACCTGGCCGCGACGCGTGGATTACACGAATATTCTGTTTACACGCATGGATGCAGGTGCAAAGTGCAGGTTACGCGTGTCTTTTTTCCCCCTTTTTCTTCTTTTCATCCTGCATATCTTCCTCTCGTTTTAATCAACGAGGGAGACGCGTTAGTTAAGTGACTTAGAAGTTACACGTGTATTTCGTAGATCGTTTTCTTATTTTTATTTATTGGAAATATTAGAAAGTGGTATTTGGTCCAGATTAATTTCAATGACATGGAAGATTGAAAGGGAAGGATGATGGTAGTATCGAGTGATTTTGTGAATAATGATTAAAAGTTGGGATAATATAGGAAATGCTAGAAGTATAATTGCGATGAGATTGAAATATTATAAATTATTAGAACTTATTAGCGAATTTGTCTAGTCTGTCGTCAGTCTTGGTATCCTCGAATTATTCCGTTTTTGCCAATCGATCATCCATCATGTGTTTGCAACCACATTGCACGCCAACCCGCAATCGCGTGGCCATCACACCCATGCAAAACCGAATTCAACTATTTTTAATAGTCACTGATCAAATGTGCAAATGGATTAATAACCGGAACAGGCTATAACTGTTTTTACATTACCGTAATGTGCAATTATTTCTCGATTATTCTATTACTATTTCGCAATTTTATCGCTGCACTTACAGTCCTCTGATTGATTTCCAGTTGTCGTTGCTGTTATTCGAATAAGAAACTGTATTTAATCCTACTTTCTTCTCTCACAACTCGACTGAAATCTAGGTATAACGACTAATAAAAACGGGTACACTTATTTCGAATGTATCATTGATATTAGAACGGGGATTTTATTGCATACGAGGTCTAGCTATCCTTTTTATCTCGTACAATTTTACTTCTTTTTCCTCCCAACGATATTATGTTCGATATTATTTCCAATAGTCTTCAAATCCGATGATTTTCCTAATTGAATCGGGTCAAGTATGATTAATTATCTTCTACGTGTATATACACATCGGTTATTCTGCACACAATTTCTAGATACTAACGTAATCTCAGCCTACTTTATTTCAAATTCTACAGGTAGTAAATTAATATCTTAGTTACAAAGAAGCAACAAAGAAATAACGATTCGAAATGGTTGTAAAGAGAATTCATTTTAATGAATAGTAAATGAGATATTTCTTCTTCTATGTTTCTAATAAGTTGACCATGTCGTAACTTTTTATGAAGACCAAATTAAATCGAATTAATCAACTCAAACGTATCTGGAAACGAATTTGGAACTCCCTGTATAATAAAATCTCGATAGTCTAGGATTCATTTACGAGTACCTTTAAAAATGGGAACATTCGGTCATCCAGCCATAGTCGTTACTTCGTCTCCATAAATTACACGTAGTTGCAATAAAACCACGCACTTACTATGCATTTCGTATAACCTCGAGAAATTAGGAGAATATTCCAGTGGTCGGAGTATAATCATTACCTCAGCCTCGTAAATTATATTCGTAATAAAATCGCAAGTGATCCATTGATGCATTGAAAGCCACTTGGAAAAATGAAAACAATCCCATAAACTAAATCCTGCACTCTAAACCCTCTATAGAGACGATAAAATCTGTTTCGTTCTCCGCACCTCGTGCCACCATAACTGCTCGCAAATATCCAATAGCATTATGGAAACTTAAGAATCATGTTCACGTTCGTGCCCGTTTTCACACCTTTTATTACCCCATTCGGGTCATTATATCTTTCCTCATTTTCACCGGTCACATTATACTAATCCTCTCCTCTTCTCTCCTCTCCAGAGGTACAAGATCACTGCTCGATAAACGAACGTCGACAGAGCAACGCGTTGGCAAGTCGAACGGAAAGTAGATTTTTACAATATGGCCGATACAATGGTCGTCCATCGCCGATTAAAGGTAACGGTTTAATGCACAGGCGGCTGAGACGGACGTTAGAGTAGCTAGTTAGAAAGGTGAAAGATCAATAGGAAGTCGTACCGGTGGATTTCTCGAACAAGTTCATACCGCGGCGATTCCGTTCGCGAGGTCATTGAGCAACAGATTCGCCAAGGTGATCGAGAAGTTTCTACCGAGAATCTAGGCAATAGCGTCTGCTTGCGAAGCATTACTGGCTAAACTTTCATCCCATGGCAACTGTGTATCGTTTATCGGAGATGTTCGCGACCTGGTCCTTTATGTAGATAATAAGTACGTAATAAGTTGGATCACGATTGAACAAACAATGTATAAACATTAACCCTTTGCACTCGAGAGGCGACCCTCACTTAATCAGATTCTAAAAATTGATGTTAATTAACACTAGGTTTACGGACGCTATCTGTGTACCTATTTGTAAGGACACCTGTTAAATTCACAAGTAAATGCACAGGTGAATCCACGTGCCTTTTCTTTAACGATTAGTTGAATTTAAAAACAATTATATATTATATTAACAGTCTTAATATAAGTTAACTAAATCTGTTACATCGTATAATTGGAGCAACCCTTCCATCAAATTGACGGGTTCCATAAATCTAGTGTTAATATATCAAATTTGAAATTATCCAATGACACGTGGAATATCGAAATAAAACAATTCTACGATTTTTAATTTACCGTTTTAAAAGTATCGTCCACTTTATGGCAGAAAGTTTTCGAATTATTATTTTCCTGTAACGAAAAATTCGCCGAGTGCAAAGGGTTAAAAGTTGTATAAACAGAGACAGAGATCAAGAGACGTGTCACTTGACAGACAACATCGGTGTCAGAACAGGATACGTTTTCTAGGCTTTGAAATTTGAATTAGGGTGCAGTGTATTTGCATCGTTGGTCCGAGGTTTGGAAACGTCACTTGTTTAGTAGAATTTCGGATTCGGAGAAAATTATCGTACGTTTTATCTGTTTTTTTGGGGGAATTTGAAGAAAGCCTGCTGAGAATTTCGTTGCACTGGGAAATTTGCAGGAGATCGTTGTTATCGATACCTGTGACGCTGATTTTAAGCGAATCTTATTATCACTGGGAGATTGGTTATGTTTCCACATTTCTGGCAATATCCATTTTAAACTCGCATTAAGGATTCGTCTTTCTGAAAATTAGAGATCAGCTTTGAAGAAACGAAATCATACTAGAGTCGATGAAAAAGAAAAGTAGGCAAATAACCGACGCACACTGCAGCAACCAGCCATCTTAAGCAGTTAATCATGAATTCATTGCCAATAATAAGTACTTTGGAGGATCGAGAGCAGCATAAAACTCGATTCTTCTTCAAAGCTACGTTTTACACGAAGCTCAAAAAATTTCAAGAATAACACGCATATCCATGCTTCTTTTCATAAAATCGGAGCAAACGTCCTGGATGTTCAGCCTCGACGAACTCCCGCGCTAAGATTATCGAACCCTTGGTTGGAAAATAAACAGGTTGGCCGGATAACAGTGGGAAAGAAAGAAAGGAAAAGGAGAAGTCTGGCAGGAAGGTTGAATCGCGATAGAAGCTCGATACGAATGGAAAGCAAGAGGCATATAATAACGGGTAAAGCGTATCCGTCTGAGGGTTGGTCCAAGCCACCCCCGCATGCTTGGTACTATTTCTAGCTGTCCATTAGTTGGTCGAGTAGGCGAGAAAAAATGTAATAAACCGCGACACGTCGCGTCTGCCATAACGATATAGAAGCGTCGACACTGGAGAAAGATTAAATTGCCGCCACCGCTATCGCCATCAACCCCTTTTTCTCCCTTCCGCGCCTCCATTTTCCTTCTTTCCTTCGTTAGAAGACGAGAAAGATGGTCGCGATGAAATTTGCTCGAGACCTTCGCGCGTGAAAATTCACCCTCTTGTAATCCCGTCGTTCTCTGCTAGTCTCCATGGTGTTTCCAAGTATCGCGAATCTTCAACTTTGCTTTGATTACTTAGGTATAATGGAAATTACTCTTATTCCTATGGCAACTTCTTTCACCAGTTTCCAACCCCTTTAATTTTCAGCTCGATGGTAATTTTATAAAATATTTATTTTTACAGTACTTTTTGTATTTTTTCTTATCTGCTAGTCTCCATGGTGTTCCCAAGTATCGCGAATCTTCATCTTTGCTTTGATTACTTAGATATAATGGAAATTACTCTTATTCCTATGGCAACTTCTTTCACCAGTTTCCAACCCCTTTAATATTCAGCTCGATGGTAGTTTTGTAAAATATATATTTTTCCAGTGTCTTTCTTGAATTATTTTTCTCAATTCATTTTTTAGCGAATCTTTAGCGAAATGTACTATATTTTATTCTTGACGTATATTAGAGGTTTTTAATATATTCATGTTGGGAAAATGTAGGAGAAGGTATGAGTATTTCGAAGTTTTCTTTGTTCTTTCTTTTCTTTTCTTTGCCTTTTTATTTCTTCGTGTATTTTGTATTCGTTTAAAATTTTATTGGTGACATATGTTGAAGAAATTAGTATATTTGTAACAAAAAAATGTACAGGCATAGGTATACTTTCTTTGTGTTGTTTTAATATAAAGGTAGTAGACATAATTGGTTATTTTATTAATTTTTTCGTCACGAAGCACTAAGTGTTTATTTGATATTTAAAAATTTGCTGGATGTCCAATCAAGGAATGTCGCATGCGTATGATTTATAATCTTACGTATTTAGTTATTTCATTATTTTTATTAGTTATTATTCGCAATTATCATTGACATTTTACGATGCGAGAACTTTTCGATCGGATACGAGGCAAGTCTCGAATGTTCGTACATTACGTACGTGTCAAACAAAAACCTGTTATACGAGATAAATCATACGAGATTGTCCAAGTTGCTTCTCGTTCTTGAAGTTGTTAATTATATACTAACTGTATATTGTATTTTTCCGGAAAATTCTTGCGTGCTCAAACTGCACTTTGGTATTTATCTTCTCATCTGACTCATTTTTCTACCTTATTAGCTCCTTTGTCGCGTCAGGACTGTTAATTTAATTACGCATCTTTTTAATTTCGATCTTCTGTATTTTACTCTTCATTTTATTTTCGTCTGTATTCCAAAAGACATGGCTTGGTATTTTCTAAATGACCAGGATAGAATATTCAATTAAAATTTAATATCCATTCGATGTCTTGTCAAAGTGAGTTCATGCTCGCGATTAATTACTTCCACGTTGAGATGTAGGTATGGCGTCGAGGATTATAATGTTTTAAAATTGTAATAGTGCTTCATAAATTAGTTATACCTTTGTAGTCGAGAGTGTGTAATTAAATATTCATTTATTTAGAAAGGAACGGGTGCATTTATATTCATATATAATTTGCATATCGTAATAGAAAGAATAACAAGACATTTAAACTTGAAAGTGCCATAACGAGTCTTGTTATGGTCATCACCGCGAAATTATTCGCGAAATATCCGAGAAGGAGAAAAAGCTCTAAATGACTAAATTAATCATTCTCTCGAACACTGTCCAATCATACCCCGCTCTATACTTATTCTCATGATGTCAATGGTCTATTCATAATTCACTCGGATATTCCTCAAAATTACGTCTCATTCAGTCTGTAATATAAGATTACGATAAATCATCCAAATGAACGAATCAATCATTCTCACGCACACTGCCCAAATGCACGCCTTCGTACTTGTGTAAATAGCACATATACTTCGCTGCCAATCTTCTATAAAATATAAAACTGATAAAAGAACAAGTCGTTTAAAGGAATGAATTAATCATTTACATATTCGTTTTCTCACGTGTGTGTACCCCTATTCGTGTTTGTACGAATAAATTGGGTGGTCCTCGTAATTCATTTCAATATTTCCTATCTAAATTCCATATATAATGCTATACTATAATGCAATACTATAGTCTCGACGCAAACTTATTAAAAAATTAATTCAGGGAATAATCGCATATATAATAGCTTAGTTGTTCTTTTTTAATATTCGTGTAAATATTCTATTTACGTGAGCTCTGCAAACATTTTTCAAGAATTCGTCCTACCCATTATTACAAAGGAGGAAAGAAGCTCTCCAGTATAAATTTATCAATGACGTTAGTTAAGGAAATATACAATAGAAATCATTTCCATAGGTACCTACTATAATTCTCCAGTAAATTTATTCCTAGTTCAGCTAAATATTTTCACATAAATCAGGCCACATCCATTCCCGTAGAAAATCAAAACTCCCAACACTCAGAAAGCGAATAAATCAGTCATTTTCACGCAATTCTCACGCTACTCAACCGGAGTATCTCGGATATTTTCATATATGTGCCAGTAATGGTGAAAGTTTAAGTCAGGTACCGGAAAGAAATGATTGTACTTTGCGTTGCATATCGAAAGATCGAATCGTATCAAGTTTGTGACCTGGTCGTGATTAATTGTATTACTTTATGATATCGCGAAATGAAATTAAATCGCGAAACTTTTAATAGTTCTGGAGGAAATATATGGGACTTGGGTGATTTTCGTGATCATCGGTGCACGTAAAAGGGGTTAGCATCTGCGATAAAAGATCGTGGAAAGGACAAAAGGCTGGTGGAAAGACACGAAGCAATCTCTTCGTTGTTCCCTATCAAACGGCTGACACATGTATGCAACACACGCGGAGTGAAATCGATAGCACCTGGAGGTACAGATTTGCACGTTCGATAGGCGAAAAGTCGTCGCACTGGGGTAAGTGAAAGACGATAGAAACGGGTTTTACAGTTACAACCGCGTGTTTACGAGTTCCTGTCCTCCCCCTGGGCACGAACGCTATTTGTGCGTGCAAGATCGGCCGGGTTATACCCTCCGCCTTGTCTCGTGTTTGCGTTCTACCGACCCCGTCGCGGTCGTCACCGGTGGTAGCGACGCCGACGCCGGCGTCCTCGTCGTCGCTCTCGATGGCGGCGGCATCATTGTATTAACACGGCCGAATGGAAATTACAGCGACCTGGTCATCTGGACGTTTCGTGGGCGCGTTTACGACGTCGTTTCCCCGCTTTTAATGAACAATGAGCGCGACGAACGTTTTCTCTACGGCTCCGTTTTATCGTCGTCGTTCCGAATAACAGTACGCCAGTACACTTTGCGTTTTTCTCTCCTTTCTCCTGTCTCTTTGCTACCCTCCCTTTTCTCACCCTCCGTTTCTTTAGTTCCCTTTAGTTTCCTTTCGTTTCGACGCTTGTTTGTCCGCGTAACGCGAGAGATTCCGCTTCTTGCGAAGGTGGCTTAAGGGTTGTTCCTCGCACTGTCTTTCGCGATAGTCGAATGGCTTTACAGTAGCACCGTGGTATATGATTGCTTGTTGCCTTTCGCGGATTTAATGGAGACCGGTGGTTCCGTTTGATTAAGGGGAAATCACGGTGAATGGGTTGTAAAGGGCACGATTGCAGGGACATTATTGCAGGCTTGTGGCGTCTTTCTATGGGTGATCGTTTAGCGATTCTTTTTGCTGTTTCAGCAGCTACAGTTTGTAAAAAGAGCCGACGTGGTTTGATGAAAATTAGGTAATTAAAGAATTGCGAGGTTCGTTTGATGTAACTGTAAATAAATAGACAGTATAGTATAGTATAGATCTGTGTAGGGATGGACGTAGTTTTATTTATTTTGTAGGAAATGAGATTTTAATTTCGTACATCGAGGAATGATGTATTAATATTTAGTATTATAATCCTCTGTCTGTGGACATATTTACCCTCAGTCGCCATGTAATCAAATTTTGAACATCGATGTTAATTGATATATCAAATTTAAATTTATCCAGTGATGCGTGGAATGTCGAAGTAAAATAATTATACGTCTTAATTTGGGCGAATATTTTCGAATTACTATTTTTCTGTAACGAAGAGGTCGTCGAGTGCAAAGGGTTAAATGGTACTAGTACCTTTTCTCACGGGGGAGTTTGAAGGAGAGGTGTCGGATGGAAAAATTAAATATATGGAAAGTTATATTAGAAAAATTATGAACTCTATTTTCCTTTGACAAAATTTCTTCTTCGCTACGAGAAAATATACATATATATACTTTTAGATACATTAATCGTATCACCAATAGACTTCTGACAGTCATTTGTCGTCAATCATCGAACATAGTCTCTCCTACTTGGCCTTTTTCTGATTTTATTATCTTTCTTTTTATCAGGAACTCTAATAATCAGAAAATGTAGATACAAACACGTCGTATAATATATTTAACCGAATCATGACAAATTTTAAAACGTAATCACGCGTCGCTATGTTTCCAGAAATAATTTCCATATTTCGACATTCGCGTCAAGGATCGATTTAACGCGTTTCTTAAAATAATAATAAAATTGCAGTATGCTCGTAGCATTTCGCGTACCATGGGTTAAGAGACGATAAAAGAGGCAAACTCTCATGGCTACCGTTCTTCTCGAGCACGCACTCTCGGGGCTCGAGTATAAAAGGAAACGCGAAGAAATTGAACTAGACGTAATCAAAAATATTCATAGGCTTTCTTGCAAAAGTTTCTTCCCTGCCTGTTTCGGTGAAAAAACCTCGAGGTGTAATATCGAGTTTGCCGATGATAAACTACGTAACGCTTCCCCTACAACGTCTATCTCCTTTATTGACAAAGAAACATACGACGCCAATAACGCGCACCCTTTGCAAAATAAAAGACATAGTTCCACGTGATCGGTCGTAAAGGTTTTAAGCGTCAATGCATTAACTCGAGATTTATTAGCACTAAACCGCGCGTTATTCGCCAATAAAACAAACGAAAATAGTAGGCCCTTTTTCTCCGGTTATTCGCAAAGAGAAGAAGAAGAGTGGTCATTTTCCCTGGCCTGTTTTACTCGTTGAAATAAAGTTATTTAATTTCCTGTCGGTCTTGCGCAGCATACGTTAAGTGGCTGTACGTACTTGGGGATGAGAAATCGGTTCTTCGTAAATGTTTTTACTCAATTCTTCGAAATTACGCATTTATCTTCGTACGCATGCATATATGAAACATAATTGGGTGTATTAGGCGAATTAGACTAATTTTTTAACAGACTTGCTTCAGATTTTAGGCAATTATTTTACGTCATTATTTGGCATAATTAGTTATCTGGATGTTGTGAGGTTCGTTACATTGTTGTTTCGTTAATTTTGTATATGAAATGGTAATGTATAAGTATTTTCAGTAAATGGTCGCATTTGAAACTTGTCTTCATGGATGATCGAACAGGTCACAAGATATTTTATCTCGCTATTATCTTGGTGAGTTTGAATAAATATGTAGGTTAAATAATTATATATTTAAATTTAGATTCTGGTATCAATTATTATGAGGAAAATACATCTGGAAGCTCCATCTTCTGACCATTCTCATGTGACTCGCCTCTTTAATCGACAAAAAATTGTAGATTTTTGCAATTTCTCATTTCAATTCAGAGAGTAGAAACTAAAAATTTCTACAAATATACAATACTGGTGAAAAAATTAGTTAGGGCACCATTAGTACGATGAAGTATCGTTTTATGACCCAAGAATCTCCTATCGTATCTCGTATTTAGCCTCCTATCGAATAAATACGCTTATTCCATAAGATATTTCAGAAATTGTTATATATGAATTTCTTTCTCACAAATACCCTAACGAATGAATAAATGAAACTTAATTAAAAGATTTATTTACTCGATAAGATATTTAGAAAAAGAAAAGAGGAAAAATACAAAAATACATGCATTGGTAATGATGAAAGTGACCTGAGTAAAAAGATTCAAAAGAAATATCTTTATCCCTCGTGTTTGGTTGCCTCCACTTGCATTACGATAAAATAGAACTATTTTTGTGAAGAAATAATAAAGATCGAGTTCGTAGTTTCGTCAAAATAAATTTTCCAAGCTTGCACATGCTAATATCGGGAAATTCAATTACTTTGGGACTTAGGCCACTTTCATAATCACCGGCACATATAGAACAATTACCGAGTCGGACGTCGCTCCAAAGGGTTAATTAAATCACGCTTCCCTTTCCGTATACCAGGTTAGCCAGGTAAGACGGTGTTTCTTTCCACGATTCGGAGCAGACGACCGCTCAGCGTGGAAAATCGTCGACCAAGGGAAACTTTCTAAGTGCAGACTGCATAATCCATTGCATGTCGACGTGCTCGTCCGCGCGAGCTTTAGCTCGAACTATTGTTTCGAGTGTAAAAACACCCACGCAGGCGTGTGCACGTACACGGTGCTCGTTGCTGACTGTGCTCGTGCGTGGTCAACTTTGAACCTCGATGGAAATGTAACAGGTAGGAGGGCCGGGAAACGTGAAAAAGTGCGTAACGATGCTCTGCCACGTGTGTAATTCCTTCATTCTATGGTTATAATAACTTTTTCCTCTTCTTTTCAACCTCCTCTTTTCCAAATCGGATCAGTTGCAGATTTGTAAGAATTAGGGAGCAGTTCAATTTCGGGGGTGGTTAGGCCTGTGCAGGATTTAGGGGATGTTCGTTGGTGGAAATTGAAGGTCGTGTTTGGGTGCGCTGGTATGACAAGCTGTTGAGGATATGTTGATGGCATATGTTTGGAAATTGTTTGGGATATATCTGTGGAATATATTTGGAAATTATGTGCAGTACAATGTATAGGATATGTTTGGAAATTATTGGGATATGGTGTATAAAATGTATTTGGAAATTAGATGGGACGTAATTGATCGGATACATTTAGAAATTATGTGGAATATAACGTGTAGGAGATATTTGGAAATTAGATGGGTTATAATAGATGGGACATATTCAGAAGTTACGTGGGATATTATATTGTTACGAATAGCAATTCCCGGTATAATGACTTAATCATTGCTGTAAGAAGGGGTGACATCCCTCGATGTTTAGTTAGCTGTAATTTGACAGCAGACTGGGTTAATTAAAATACATATAGCGTATAAAGTAATTTAATCAAATTATTCTTCAATCCACCAATCAAACCCGAAGAGTACTTACCAGGTGTTAAATTCGTAACAGTATATACGGTATATTTATAAAATATTTTTGGGAAATGAATATTCTCGACTATTCGACTCTCGACATAATTAAAATGCCAATATAAGGGAAAAATATGACACGAGCTATTTAAATCATTTTAAATACCTGTTGTCTCATACATAGGGGGAAAGGATTCTTTGCAGAGATACTTGGCAATTTTTTGAATAGTTGATTTCATCTTTAAATCTTTTTCGTCGAGTTCCAAAGCTAAATAAAATTGCGGTAATTAAGCCAGCCTTAGCCTATTCGTCGCTTTTATACATTGATAATTTGCAAATTCTACGAGGATGATCGAATGTAGAAATCTGGATAATGACGATATTAGCATGGGAATTAGTATAAAAATAGATCGGGTCGTAGCAGCGCTGGTCGAGATGCTGAAAACGCAGTTGAAATTTTCCATCCGATACACGGAATCGCTGCATAAAATAATTTTAGAATTAAACCAAGTGTAGCATTATGGTTCATAAATTAAGATTTAACGTGACTTTACTAAATTAACCGGCGTATACGTGAATTACGCGTGGATAGGATGAATTATAATCCTGCGTTTGACACTTTATTTCGTCTGCGATTTATCAAACGTTTAATTCGATTATTTATTTCGTAATCTATCCGAAATAAATACTCCATATAGACCTTTAACCTTTAGAACAATTATCCCAGTCTGCGGCACGAAAAATTACGCAAAAGTCGGATAAATCAACGAAACATTCACCTGTGATAATTCACTGTACGCAGGTATACAAAGTATCGCATGGTTATTTTATTGACCCACGAGAATTTAATCCAGAGGTCTAAAAAGGTCAGAGAAAGGAAAAATGTCACACCAAGTTCACGAATGAAAGCTTTGTTACGGAGTTACGAACAAATATGTCGTAGATGGAATAGGTAACAACTTTTCTATCTCAACATAGAGAAGGTTAATTTTGTTTACCCGGTCTGCGTAGCTACGTGCTAGCTTCGTACGAAGAACTTGCGCAAGGAATTCAAAACACAATGAGACTCGGTAAAATAGTCGAGAACTTCGTAGCATAGTAAACACTACTTTTTATCGATAGGAAACTGGCAGCGTTATTTCTCGGTGAGAATTTATAAATAGCGATTCGTAGTATTTACCATAGTACCACCTTTGCTTACTCGACATTGCGAAATTTCATTGCGAAACGTGTTACAGGATATATAGCTGACATTTCGATCATGCTTCGTGGACAAAACCAAACATCTCGTAAATAGTCAGTTTTAGGACAAATGTACCATTACTAAAGTATCTTTCTACTCCATCTATGACAGAATGATGATAGAGTGATTCTACCCAAGTCTCGCATGACAATTGAACATTCTATTTACAGAACCAAGGTCTCCGCATATAAAAGTACATAATACTCATACCACGTTATGTATCTTCTTAAATTCTGCAACTTCTGTACATAATATTTTTGTTATCGTTGTAACGTTGTTTCGTTGTTGTTATAACGTGCGAAATAACGAAGGTATTTAGAGATAGAGATAGAATTCGCGATAATTGTAACATAATTAACGTTTCCAGTCAATAATTAGGATACCATAAGGAAGGAATAAGGAACGAAGGGAGAGATGGGAAAACGGATTTTTACCAACTGCAAATCTGGGCTTGGAATTTTCCAAATTACGTAAATTTCGAATGCATGGAAGAATCGGTACATCGCGATCATGGCAGTAGCAATTGTTTGCGATAATATAAGTTAGATCAGCTTCGATAATGTCTGTCTGTTGGCCAGCCTCCAAGCTCGACCATCATGTTACATCAGTCTTTCGATACCGTTTTCGCGCACAGTGTTTCCACTATTTTTCATTTTGCATACCGCGATCGCGTGTACGTTGATCGATGCGCGTAGAATGTTCGCCCGTGTCCCATGGACGAATAGAGATAAATCTGAGACAGTGTGTACATTATCGTACGCGATGCTTCAACCTGACAAACGCCCGTTTTATCCTTCATTTTCTGCGAATAATTATTAATCGCGAACGAATTCGCCCGGCCTGTAGGTATAAATTCCACGAGGCTGCTCACCTACGCTTGGAACCAGACCAAAAGCCACCGCGACCGTCGCCGAAATTTTAGTTTTCGATCATTGTCGCGAATTTTCGTTCTACCAATTTCTCCTTTCGTTCAACCACAATTTTCGGCCGAATTACGAGTTTTTCTTCATCCCAACTGGAAAATTTCTATGGAAAATTGTAACTTTCTGAAAGATTATAGTTAAACATCCGTTTCCCAGGTGTTTGAGGACGAATTGAGATTTTACAAAGTTTAGGGTAACTGGTGGGATTTTTGTTGTCTGATAATTTGAAAATATTCGAATTCGAAGAATCGTGATTGCTGTGATTAAATTTTTGTTATATTTATCGAGCTGAAGGTATATACGAGGCATCGGGATTTTATAAAGTTTAGAATAGCTGATTGGATTCTCGGTATCTCGTAATTATCGTAACTTATCATCGGTACTTCCATTCCTTGATATTAATTTTTGAAACACTGCACCGTTCAATTGCATAGAATCGAAGCAAGTTCCACCACTCGTTACTTGCTCCACCTCTCAATAACGATATTTAAAATTCAGCACGGTGCAATTATTTATTGCACTACGTTATCATTGGTGCTACGATTTCTCGACATTTTCCTTTTTTCTGATCCTGCACCGTGCAATTGCGTGGAAACGAAGGGAATTTAACTTCCTCTCACTATTGGTTACCCCCATCTTCCAATAATGATATTTAAAATTCAGTACGGTGCAATTATTTATTGCATTATATTGTCATTGCTACTTCCACTGTATTTTCATTTCAAATTCCGATATCGTGTAATTGCACGTTGCATTACGGTATTATGGATACCTTCTTTCTTCGATATTAATTTTTGAAATTCAGCATTTTGCTATTACACCAGGGTCAAAGCAAGTTTAACTTTCCGCCATTTGCTATACCTATTTTTCAATGAGAGTAATTAAAATTTGTTATTTCTGTATTTCTTCTTATCGATACTACTCCTCTGTACCCTAATATTCTTTTTTATATTAAAATTGGATATCGTGTAATTATATAGAATTTTAATTACTGCGATAATTAGTAATTACATACTGCAACAGATCTCAGGAAATATTATTACCAGTACATCCGCTCTATGTTTTAATTTTCTTATTAAAATTCAATCTCGTTCAATCATTCGCTACATTATCGTCCACAGTATTATTTTTCACCGATAATTTTCGAAATCATAAATTGGATACTCACTTCTGGCCCCATTCTTCAACGATAGTATTTCAAAATTCGTTATTTCAGAGAATATTATTATTTATACTTCCATTCTACACTTTAATGTTTCCAATATTAAAATTCAGCATCCTGTAATTACGTATCAAATTATTATCCACACTCCCATCTTTCATCGATAATTTTCGAAATCTCAGATTTAATTATTCGCAAATAGTACTTTCTTTCAACGACGATATTAAATATTTAGTGTCATGCATATACCGTACATTCGTCCCTTTATCTCTGGCAGTACAATGACGGTTAAAAAGAGAAGAAAAATGGTGGTGCAGCTGAAACGGGTCGTAAAATTTCGTCTACTCAAGCTTCCGTTCTCTTACCAGTTGGTTCGACGAAGAAGCTGGCGGTAATCAGACGCCGGAATATAGAGTGTCGTTTTTACGTATTATTATTGCTCCACCGTCTAGATTAGATTAACGAGGCAGTCATTAACTAAGTTTGCATCCGCGATGAGAAGTCTCATTGGTGTTCCTCACTTGCTTCTCTCCCGCTTTCTTCCTCCTCGCCCTTTCTCATTGCACTCTCCTCTTGCATCCTGTTGGCTCGATGCTTGATTTGTCACAGTGCCGTACGAATAAGCACTCTGTCGCCGAATCCGTCCGGCAAAAACTTCCTTTCATTATTCCACGTGTGAAAAAATGACTCAGCTTTAATTGGCTTTCGTCGAGCTTTTCTTCCGCGAGTCGTGGCTGATTCGTTAGCAGAAAATAAATTGCAACTCTAGATACCGAGAACTCTATTCTCTAAATTCAATTTTTCTTTTTATTTATTTTTCTTCAACCTTGGTATTGTAAAATTGTACTGTAAAATTCGGCTGTACTACAGCACA
Organism: Eufriesea mexicana; assembly: GCF_001483705.2. NCBI lineage: Eukaryota > Metazoa > Arthropoda > Insecta > Hymenoptera > Apidae > Eufriesea > Eufriesea mexicana. The sequence continues at coordinate 257,768 of NW_016917025.1, forward strand.
ATATTTGTACCGAGTGTATTATTTATTAGACTCGTAAAATTTCGATTTTCAATTTATTCGATACTGTGCGAAAATTGGAGTTTAATCGTATTTGCTTATTGCAAAAATTTTCGATATATATGTAGATGTAAAAATTGTATCCACTATTCGTGAATTTTAGCATTATTCAAAGTATTATTCGAAGAATTACCGAGGAATTACATTCGTTTCGAATTTCTCTCTTCTAATTAAATTATACAGTTAATTAGAGAATTTATTTCCACCTTGACTAAGTTTTTTACCTTTTTGTAACCGTTGGTTGATTTTTGTCGTTAATGGGCGTGTATTATGTCTGCAATAAGTTTGGAGAAAATGTTGGGAAATTTCTGTGAAGCGCAGTGACGTGTCTGTGTTGATGTTATGTGTGCAACAATATCATCCACTACTAAGACGACGGTATCCATTAAAAATCCATGAAACGGTACTCTTCTTTATTAGTAGTGGGTCCTTCCTTGCAACCGCACGGCGGTTTCTTTCGCTTGCAAGCGGTTTATCATAACATCGGCCTCTTAGCGACTTGTATGTCAGACCTTCTCGTTCTAGTTTTATTTTTACGCGAGGATGGATTTATTTCTAACAGTAACCACGCTTGTGCACCTAGACCGAGTAGAAATTGCGAATTTATCATTACGGCTTTGGTTAATATCACCTTCCTTTACCACTCGCGATGTAGTGGATATGCCTTTCATACATCCGGCCGGAAATTAATTAAAAATCGCGCACCGCGTAACTTTCTACGCGATAATTATATTTTTTGGCCAATTTATGAAAACATTGGTGTCACAGTTGATCGCGTGTAATAATCATCAATTTTTGTCACGGTTTTATTTCGATTGTCCGTTTCTTTACGTGTTTAGAGTAACGATTATGCGCGAGGCATTAATTTTAATACATATTTAACGATAACGCGCATCCAGGCAAAATTGCGAGCAAGAACTGAAACGTGCTTTTACATCTATAATATACGCGATAAAATTATTTTCGCGAGAATCGTAGATGCGATAATTATGGAAATTAGGTATCGGGAAATTTATATTAGAACATAGCATGTTTGAATTAAACGTCTAATCTTTATGGTACGTTAATGTTCTCGAAATATCTTCAAAGTTACTTGATCTTCTAGGAATTCTAAACCAAGTACCATAATCTAGAAACAGACTTTAATCTTTGAAGATATTGTATATTAGTATTAACGCGAAACGTTAGGAAATATTCCTACAAAATTGCGCGCTATATATATTTTACCTTCACCTCGCTTTTAATGAAATTTCCAAGCTAGTTATTTATTAATATTATTAAAACAGAAAAGTTACAAGTTCCTTCGAAAGTAGGCAGATTACACTATCGAGTAAAAGTAGCTCGTTCAATTTTTCTATTTAATTTTAACATTGTCGCATATACGACGAGAAGATACAACGTATCTTCGTCGATCTGACGATTCTAAAATTTTCTCCAAACATTCCGTTTATTTCCAAGTTAATTTTCACACCATTTTAACTCTTTACTCTTCGCGAATAATTTTATTCGATACGCGTAGTGGTATAAAGCCAAGGGTCATTCTTTATTTTAAAACATACTACTTCTGTTCACGTCGTCGTCCAAATTGTACCAATTGTAGTTGTATATTGTACAATTGTAAAAATAGGGATAAGGTAACGAAAGTTAACCCAGTCAATTAAGATCCCTTGTAAATTGTTTCAAATCATTTTCCGTTTGCCCAATTATGAAAAATGGCACATTTCAAAATGCCATTTTGAAAATGCTAGTTCGCTGTTTCGCACGATTGTTTGTAAGAAAACAATATATCCTATTTTATAATTTGTATATATTTTAAATTATAAGCGCATTACCGGTTTGGACGTACCTGTAATTCATAAAGGTGCTATACGTAAAGATGGAAATGACAGAAACATAGTAAATATAATTTTAGTTGCATGACTAGTTGGCAAAACTCGTGACGAGCTAGACTCATCGTAGCTAGGGAGATTAAAACTTAACCTGCCCCTGTCGAACCAAAATTCTGTTTTCCTTGAACACATCAACCGAACTTTGAATCATCGATTCCTGATCAGAATCTTTATAGAGTCTATATTAGGTAAATTCTAAATCAATCTATACCAAATCAGTTCGAGTCAAAGAGTTCATTCGAAAGCAGTCTCTAACCTGCAAACCCTCTCCTGATCTAGGAATCAGAATCTCGATCATGTAATCTAAATTAACCCACGGTCAAATTAATTCCAGTCAAAGTATCCATTCGAGTCATCTGAAAAGCGTGACAACGACTCGCAATCACGTTCGTATCACCTAAACTCTCCAAGGGTACACATAAGCTCTATCGATTCTTGATTAAGCTATTTCTGACGTACGTTCTAAATTAATAGACGTGAAATTAACCGCAGGCAAAATGTCCAATAGAACGACCTCTGACCTGCTCCCCCTGAGCAGCTCCCTACGCAGAACTCGTAATAGCACCTAAACTTGCTATAGTCTGACGTAAATTCCGAATAGCGTCTTTCTAATCGGTGCACACTCTATGCACCTAGGTCTAAACGAATCATCTCTAACCAGTCATGGTCGGCAAGTGAGCGTACAAGTTATAATCTCGATCACGTTAGCTGAATTTTAAGCTCTGAGTTATCGGTTCCTGGTTAGGATACTTCCAAAGGACACGCATTAATCGACGTTAAATCGATTCGGAATCAGACTCCGTAAAGATGGCAGTCTGGAGGGAAGCGAAATTTGATTTCTATCCACGGTGAAACGGATAACGATCAGGTGGGATCGAGGGATCTGGACGTGGAACGACGACTTGGACGGCCCCTTGGTCCCGAAGAGAGAGACTCGACGCGAGTAGTTTTCATTAGGACTCGAATTGGCCTCGGGGAATCGTGGTTTGGTTGGATCTTGCACGGAGGGCCGTCTAAGTATATCCATGTTATTTCTGGCGGGAGCTGACGCACTGTTTCTCTTCTCCTCGCCTCTCTCTTCTCTATTCGCGCCTTCCAAAGAATTATCCTCGTGTAAGCAAAGCGCGATACACTTGAACCGAAATTATTTCGCTTCTCGAGAATTCCATGGCTCAGCCTTGCCTATGGTGTTCCCAGCCGTGTCACGGCTGATGATTTTCGAGGAAATCGCGTGGTTGCTCGAACGGTCCCTCCCATTTGTTCTCTGTTCGAGATATCACTGCATAAAGAGATTCTGCCAGTCTCTCGTACTCGTTTCGCGAATTAATTGCTTCTGCGTCTTGGCACTCGCATTTGGGTTATTCGTAGCGCCGATTTTTCGAAAAGAGAAACTTTTTCGTCCACTCTCTTCTGCGTGTTAGAACATTATGATATTGGGTATCGATTATTCTTACCAGGTATTTCGTATCGTTTGATTAGCTTAATGAAGCAGTAATTTAAATGTCATACGGGCTTCGAGAGTACGGTGTACGAGAAAGTGCACGTAGACGAGGACCTAGCTCGAAGTGTAATTATTAACTAACCTAATGTTAGTTAGGGTCGCGAAATCAGTCAGATGGAAAACGATAAGCTCGCGTTGCAGCGGATAAAGTTAGATAGGCAAAGAAGAGAATAAAGCGAGAAAATAACTGTTGTTCAGTTGTAATTAAGACACAAGGGCGAGGTAAACTATACGATGTCGTAAAGCTAGCAACGAGTACAATAGAACGCGATGTAGGATAAAGAATGGTGCATTAGCTATGAATATAAATGTTCAACGACTCGTAAATTCGTTCACATGCCTCGGAGTTAGAGCTCAGCAAGTTGATTGTAAAGATTATCGTATTACCTTCTATCGCGAATTTACAATAGAAATTGGTAGAAAATATTCTATCCTATCGATGAATATGTATATGGTCGTTCATGAATCTGTCATATTTCTTTCTCTTTCCGGATTAAGACTCGTCGAGTGGAGAATTTGAAATTAATTATTATATTTCTCGAGCGGCGTTTCTCAGAATTTATCGCAGGGAATATTCAATAATTCTGCGAATGTCGGGTATACGGGAATCGTATGAAAATTCATGCACACAAATTCACAGTATCGCTATGATAATTATAAAATAGAAACCGAATAAATGGGAAAATTTTTATTCCTTCGGTTGAAGAGCGTTCACTATGTTATACTATGTCAAAATGGGTCAGAAAATATGTCATCTCAGCGAATCTTTGTAAAGATTTCGGGATCCACTTGGAACAAATTGCATTATAACAAAATAATCGATTATTGTTATTTTAAACTGTACTAAAACTACGAATATACTTGAACTCTTCACACAACAGTGACAGGAACTCGTCGAATCTGAAATCAAATCAACGATTTATCAAAATTCGAGGAATTTCTAAAATTCTTATGCAATTTCATCGTAGATGGAATAAACGTATATTGTACTCGAGTCTAACTCCTCACGAGTTCTCCCTGTGAAATCTCTCTTTACTTCGTTTTAACATACGCAAAATTCGAAGAATTCTACAAATTGTTATCAAATTTCATGGCGGATGGTGTAAACGTCTAGTCACCTAAAATTAAATATAAAATCCACTCTTCGTCGTACAACTTTTTATAATTAAATCCACGTGCAAGTAGTTAGCTTCACGTGTGTTGCGTTCCAAACAGCGGAAGCTGACAAATATACTCGTCGTTGCCTAAAAAATTTCATTTCGTCTTCAAATAAAATCACGACGATTTTACCCTACGTGAACATGGAAAGGGTTAAATGGTTACTGGGGCTGGTTTCTAGAGTTCGAAGGGTTGAAACCGTCTGACCAATCGTTCGATGTTCTAGCCAAACGTTTGAATTGCAACTCGAAACGCGGGAGTGGCGGGAAAAACTGGTAAAAAGTGTAGGGGAATTCGAAGTCATCCTTGAACCTAGTTTCGTCGACGATGAGAGGTAAGAACGAGAAACGAAGGCACGTAATAGGCGCGCAAAGGCCAGGCCAAAGCCTGCGGATTCTCTGTAGAGAGAGAAGCCAGCGAGCTGTGGCAGCACGGGCACACACAGCGTGTGTTAGGACGGCGATCATGGGTCCCCGTGACTCCGCGGCTCGTCATGAATTATTCATCGGGGCCGTGGCAGCCGTTGGGCCCTCCGCTCACGTGATCCACCATCAGCCTGTATGCTCTATACATATGTATACAACGCACCTAAGATCGCGTGTGCGAGCGTACGCGCGAGCGACGAGCATCCTCCTATCCTTTCTCATTTCGTCACTCGCTGCCTGCTGCTACAATCCGACACTTTGCTCCATTTCCACGAACCCTGGCCGATTCTTCTGAAACGTCCCGTTAAAACCTGCAGATTAACCACGAATTCATCGGCAAACAGCCGCTTGTCAACCTTCCTATACGGATTGCGAGTTGCGATTGTTTATTGAAGACCACTGCCAGCCACGTGTGTGGAAATTAAATAAGAATTAATCGCGGTAGCTCCTCTTGCTATCGGTTCAGGAGGATCTTGCTTATCTGATCCATAGAAATTAAATAACTCGGCGATAGAGAGCTCCTCCTCACTTGACACCTGCGATTCACTGTTTCCGTCTTATATATTCCTCTTTAGATACCAATTTTATCGCCAGGATGATATCTCGTTGCGTTACTCAGGATAGATGGGGTTTGAATTATCATTATTATCATTATTATTATATAATAATGTTCCTCCTCGTCTGTGTGACTCTTTTCTTAATCAGCCTATAGCTTTTTATACGTTTACCGAAGGATATTCGAAGCAGTTGAGATGGATGAGAATAATAATCAGGTGGAAATGCGAGGAATTTAAAAATTGAAAGTTAAAAATTCGTTTTTATTCCTTTCTTTAATTTCTCTCGAGGTATAATAGAAATATTTCGAAATAAATTTGATCGATTCGTATAGCATATAGATCATAAGTTGATTGCTATTAAATTAATTAACGATCGCGGCTCAACGCAGTCTCGGTAGGTACCTTGAATTGGATAATTCATTTATTACTAACATGTCCTTTTCATACTTCTTCTCCTTTTGTCGGAAAAAGGATTAATACCTATTCCATCCGTAATCAGCCGATTTATGCGTCTAATAATTCCTCGCGATGACTGGGAATAGTAAGAATTATTATTTGTCCCTGAAAAAATATACAGGGTACTTAAAGCACGTCGAAAGGGGTATATTTAAGGTGCTAGAAATCCGGAGTAATTTATGTGTCGAGTATCCTCGAGATTAGCGAAGGTTACGTACGCTGGTAAAAGAAATAAGGGATTAACGACACGTTTAGCGTTTCTCGCAGCTGCAAAAAGCACGACAGAAAATATGTAGCCTGTCGTTATTAACGATAATTATTTTTTCCCATTGCGTAAAGCCACGTTGCGTCCTTAACACAGTAAATCGTTACTTAGTCGCTATTTTAATAAGTTATACTTTGTTGCTTACTCGCATCGATCAACATCGTCGAATGAAATCGACGGAACAGGCAATGCCAAATGGAACAAGGAATTTTTCCTGTTTTTAAAATTACATCTCGCAATTTACTCGGTTTCTAATTTGAAAATGGAGCAATTATTATCTGGCTAATTGGAACACGATTAATATTTACTTTTGTTACGATTAATATTAAATATCGCTCGGCTTAACCGAACTGTAATCGAACAAATGGAAATTATTGCGTTTCATCGGGTGCAGATGTAGTCCACGTTAACTTATTTAGTTATTTTTTCTCCTTCGTTTTTGTCTTATATAACGTGGGCGGTCCAAGAGGCACGCCATGCCAAACGAACGATTAACCTCGAACTTGCCACGACCTCCGACGCCCGTTTGCGCTTCCCATCCGACGACCGCTCTCGGTATTCTCTGGAACCAGCGAGTAGTTTCATTTACTTGATAGTCGTCAATCACGATCAGTCTCCGGTGTCTATTCTCTCGTCTGTTTGTGGCAATTTAACGCCAAATTAAACGCTCATTCCGCTCTTTCTATTTTTCCCTCGAAGAACACGAGCACAGCCCGGCCGATTCCTTTCATCTCCTCGCCCGGTCATCTTCTCAGCCTCTGATTGTTTCAACGAATTCGATCCTTGATAATTTACACCTATTTAAATTGAATTACCGCTCGTTGTACCTTTATCCCAGGCTTGTCTATAAAATTTCCTCGAATGACTGAAATATTTTTAAACGAGAGGTGTCTCTGACGCTAGGGAAGCAAAATCCGTTGCTTGAAAAGAGCTTCGAGAGCCGTGGGTCGTTTCTGAATTTGCGAGAAAGTTTGATTTCCTAAATAAAAGTAGCTTTGAGGTTATAATTTAGGTTTTATAATTCAGATATCGATAAAAGGATTGCCTATCGCGTGGATAAGACTCTCTGTCTATTTCGTCGGTATCAAACAGTGGGCACGTTCGTTGGCCTATTCGAGATTTCGCGTAGCGTATTGAACAAGTCTCTATATCCGTTTCCTAATTTCTATATTACCGTAAACACGAGTTCCTGTGTCGTAATAATGTTCATCTGTTAAGATTTAACCATTTTACAGCACGAATCTGTTTGCCATGCACACCGAGAGCGGTGAAACTTTTCTCTAGATGTGCCTTTCTGAGAAATTATTATATTCAAATAATAATCAAAACACTGTATTCCGCTACATTGAAACAACGTTATTTATTTCTTCGTATTCTGCATTAAATTGTTACTGTAGGTACTTCAAATTTAACGGGAGAAAGAACTTGTGACAGCTTTTAGGTGCCCACAGTATCATCACTAGCGTAAGATTTCTAAGCAATTATTGGCATCCACAGGTGGAGCGAAAGATTTAAAAGAGAACAGAATTCGGAAGGTTTTGATGGAAAAATTTCGATGGGAAATCGTTCGACTAGTATCGAGATAGTTGGATAGTTGTGGAGTTATCGCGAGGAAGGTTAGGAGGAGGAAATTCGTAGTGGAATTACGCGTGTTTAACGATCTCTTGAAAATTAGCTGGTCGTGGATCGGCTAGGTGGAGCGTGAGAAGAGAATAGAGGGAGAAAGAGGAGATGGCAACGGCAACGATGAGGAGTAGCTTAGCGTCATTGAAAGGTCAACACTATCAAGTGCACACTTGTCGCCCGGCTCGTTTACAATGCACGCTGCATCCCGAGCGGCGAGCACGTCGCTTTCCTACGGTTCGTTCACCCCGTACCGAAATTTCTTTTCAAAGTATCGCGTTCCTCGCGGACAGGAAGAACGTGCCAGGCTACCGATTCTTCTCCAACGATGGCTGATTTACGAAAAATCGAATCTACGAAAATTTAACGATCGTCCAGGATACGAAGCAATTCTGGAAATACCTCGAATAAATGGGTTAATTGTACCGTGATTTCATTCGGAAAAATCACCCACTGGAAGAGTATCTAATTGTACTTAACCACTATACCTCTGCTTTACTTATGATGAAATTGTACAAAGATTTTCGAGCTTCTTCAAATTTTAACGTAATTTCCGTCGTATGACACTTGTAACGTGTCGTTCTGATATTTGGCAGAAACTCGTGACGAATTAGACTCGTTGTAGTATAAAGTGTTAACACTGGAGCTATTAAGTCTATCGAAATGAAAGATTTCAAATTTTTTGACTTCCTATAGCTTTTTAGCGAAATTCATGTCATTGCACAATATACGTTGTTATTATCTGAGTATAGCACGTGTAAATTGTAGATTATAACTCAGCGAATCTAGCATTTGAGTGATCTGGAGATAATTTTGGAATTTGGAAAGTTGGGATTCTAGTGATTTTTTATTTTTACTTTTGGTAACACGTCCTGGTGTTTCAATTGTCGAGTATCGAGAGGATTGTAATTTTTTGGAATGCGAGACCACGAAGGTATGTGGTGAAAAGAAATTACAAAAGTGTAAAGCGAAGGAAGAGAATTTAGAGTGATGTATTTAACCAATACAGGTAGAAAATATTACTTGATTTGAATCGATTTACATATTCACGATAACTGCATACTTTTCATTCGTTTTTGTAAATGCTTTTTCAAACGATTTTGCATATCCTGGCACTTTTTCCACTCGCTCGTAATTATGCAAACAATAAATGCTAATTTTACCAAAGGCATATGTTTATTCATCGTGTTCAACTTTTGACACGTGAATACCCCTTTTTTATACTTTGACAGTAAAGGCTTTGATTACTTTTAACTCTGTGAAAAGGTAGATTAAATATAATGGGTAGTCTGTTTCATTAAAACTGATTAAGAAACCTTTAATCAAGAATCTTTCGTTCATTTCTATTACCATGGATTTTCAGATATATCTGTTCGTCAAGAAACTTATCGTATATCTGCCTGAAAGCATACGTTATTATACCGTGTGTAGCTATAAATATCAAAACTAGAATTCCAAAAGTCGTTTAGCGACCTTTCTCGCTATAAACCAGTTCTTATTTATACGTTTATTTTTCCACTTTCTTAAACGATTGTTAAAAATTCAGAACACAGGCTCTGAAACAGTGGTAACGCTACCTGAGTCAATAACCACGGCGATATGTCAGAATAACGAGTAAAGTACCGCGAAGCATAATATTCCAAAATATTCCAAAATAATAATAAAAGAGAATTCAGAGAAATACTACTTTCAGGTTAGCCCATAAGCAATATCGTAATCTTCAATTTTTGCGGTAGATGGTAGCCTAATCTTTGTAACGCAAAGCAGTGATCCTAATCTAGAATTATTTATTACATAGGGAAATGGCGAATACGCTATTTGATAAATTCTATTTTCTTTCGAACCAAATCAGTCTCGTCATTTTATGCTTAAAAATACTGACATTACTTTTTGGCCAAGCCAGTCCAATAATCTGCTCAATTAGTATACTCGACAAGTTTCGTCGTTTCTTTTTCTTCAGAGAAACTTCAAATCAGAATTTTTGTAATCGGTGTCGCATCTAGGTCGAAATATTTTTGTCAAATCGAGTGAAAACTCGAAAGGAGAATCCAAATATAACGTAGAATCGCGAAGAATCGACTTCCTCGAGGAATCTCCCAAAAGCTAGCATCAAAAAGTCCCGAAAGATACGACCTAGCTACTATTCTCGGCTGTAATTATCGTAATAATCAAGCGGTCCCAAAACGACAGCTCGTGGCAACGTAACACGTCGAACCAATAACCACGATGGTGGCAAAAAGTTGTTTCCACAACGCCGACAACAGATGACGTTTCGACGCTTTTTGCCCCTTCTTCGTCGTTCCCGCTCGTTTACATAATTCAAATTACCCCCCACCCCCCGACCGCATGCCCGTATCTCTCATCATGATTCCCCCCTCGTGGCCGGCCCGTTCCTCTTTCAATGCAATTTCGACGTCGCGTAGTTACGTCCCGTCGCGACATTGCAGTCCAATTAAACTAGTCGCCCGAACGAATTCCCCATCGTCCATTTCCATTTTCACGTACGCGCACACCCCGTTGTATTTACGTGTCAATTTCCGTGCGTCGCGACGACGGATGGGTCGCATCATGGGATAGGAAGGGCGAACCAGCAACGAGACGAAGGGCGGGAGAGAAAGAGGGACAGAGAGGGTAGGTCGAGATGGGAAGGCATCATCGGCGGTGCTATCTAGAATTCGAAGCTGGGCCGGTTCGTTTGGCGCCAGGCCAGGCCGACTTACCCAATTAGGTTTCATCACTGGGTCGCCAGCTTCCCTGGCTGCCAATATTTGCAATACCTAACTAAACTGATCCAATTATAACCAAACCGCTGCTCCATCACTCGATTGACGTATAGTTCTGTTCTGCGCCAGATACACGGTGGCCGCGTGCTACCCGCTGGATTTGGTTTTGTCCGCGCTGTCTATCCTGCCCTCTGTGCATCGTCCATGGGTTTTCCCTCGAATATTTTCTCCCCCCGACTAGTCGGCGAGTCCCGATGATCGATGAGTCGTAGCCGAGGATGATTGCGCGTGGATTAGGTAGACCGAGAGAGGGTTTGCGTTTGGTATAAGACGTTAGGTCAGTGTCGAGTGAGAGAGAGGTAATTGTTCGATCAGAGAGGGTGGCAAGGAATCGACGGGGGTTGTTCGAAGATTTCAATTGGGGTTCTTGGCGGTCAAGTAGCTGGGTCTGTAGGAGATTGGTGTTTCGGGTTGAAACTGGGTGAATAATTTGGGGTATGGTGATCACGTTAATAGAGTAGGTAATTGAGTAAATAATTGGCGGCAATTCTCCGAGCGTAACGTTAGATAGACGTTGCTCTGTATGTGCATGAAATGAAGCAATTATATCAGCAATTATATGAATGGTAATGAAGATAATTGGTAATTATACTGTACGATCATTTTCTCTTTGTCAGGCTGCTCGCAGTCTTCTGCACCGAAAATCATTCTGCGGATGCTGTTTTAATATGCTGATTAAACTGAAGTTGCCCCTTGGCAAGTTAATGGATGGTTGAATTTAGTAGAAAGTTGTCATCTTGCGAGCAAACGATCCGATCGATCGCGATGAAATGCTAAATGGATGAAATTCTAGTGCCTATCTCGGAGGAGAGTGGTAACTATGATACGGTGGAAACTATGATTGGAAAAATAGGGAAACGATACGATAAGAAAATCTTCTTCACAGTTTCTAGTGCTATTTTCGATACTTCGCTATGATACCGGCATTTAGTATTCCAAACTCTGTCATGTAATCGTTACTTTCTCTTATGCAAAATTCATTCAATCCCCTTATAACAAATTTGCCCTAATAGTTGTATAATTACTCGCAAATCCACCTGATTTCTGACGGCATTCTAAGTCTCTGACTCCCTACTATAATTTCCCCAAACGTTTCGTCGAACGTTGCCTAATTCTTTTCCTCCTCTAAGTACGTACTTAGCGTACACATAGAGTCCGTTAATGAAACCTTATCGTCGCTATCGTGGTTAAACATTTTCTGAGAGGCCCAGGGTCCAGTCACCGACTTCACCCCTCTGGTCATTCTTTCCCATGACCCGAAAATCTTGGAAATTTGACCCGTCTAATTTATACCCCTTAACGATCTGCCATCTCGACCGGGCTTGCAGCACACCTCGTATCTGGCCAAAGAACGCGTGCACACACGCATGAATACCCCGATGTCCGAAGAGAAGAGAGTCCGGAGAGGCGACGTAGTCCATTGGCATCGGCAGTCCAACAACGGGAACGCATCTCTACCCGGGGAAAACGGGCTCCACGTGTGTGTGTGTGTATACCTATATAAAGGAGCCACTATCAATAGAAAGAGGAAGGCAGCATGAACCGCACCGAGGAGAAAGGCAACCGGGGGCCAGAGAAGGAGAGAGACGGAGAAAAGCGACAGGGGGTGCGAGAGGTATAGAAAGGGGGGCGGGAGAGCGAGAGAAGAGAGAAGAAAAGAGATGGAAGGAGCCGTGGCCGCTCACCGCTATTCCAGGCATTCGATTTGGTATTTTTCTTTGTGTATCGCGGATAGTTGGAATTGTTCTGCAAGCAGGGCATTGATATATCGTCCCGCGGGTCCTTTGAGTCGGCCGCGCGGCTCCGAATTATCGTTCGCGTACTCTCACGGAACCGAGCTGGCGAACCTACTCTGCCTTCTCCTCGGTCTGCCCCCTTTCGCCGAATGCACTCACCACCCCCCTTTATCTTCCCTTCGCCAAACTCTCTGGATCGGCTGGTTGGTCGTCTTTTCTGACCCCTGGCATCGCCACCCTCTGCCACCCCTTTCAGACTCCCTCCTTCCATCGCTCGGATGGCTCTCGGCTACCGGTCAATTTATCCGCTGCTCCTTCTTTGCTTTATTTCGGCCATCTCTCTCTCTCTTTCTCTTTTTCTCTTTCGCGATTCTGCTCTCGACTCGTAGCTCGAAATCTACTCATACCTTAATCTACCGTCTCTCTGTCAGGGACCTCGACGCGACCAGGGAACGCGAGGGCTTTGGGAATCTGCCGCCGACGACGACGACGACGATGGCGAAGAGGTTGTCTCCTTCTTTGCGCCACGATCCGAGAAATCTCTCGCGAGAACGCGTGCATCTTCTCGAAGCGTCTCGCCGCCGGTTCTTCGGGGGTTCGTCTTTGGCTTCTTCGGATTAGACGGTTCATAGGGATCGTGCAAGTAGGTGATTTATGGAGTCAGCGCAGTTTGATGCAGCTTGATGGGAATTTAAATACAATGTTGGATCCGTTTGATACGTTGACCGTGGATGTAAGAGGAGGTTGCAACGGATGATTTATGCGCTTTCGACCGGTAATGACGCTCAGAAAAATAATCTTTGTACATTGTTTTAACGAGATGACGAAGAAAAAGGGTGAAAGCGTTTGACTCGGTTTTCGGGTTCCGCGAAGAAGATTAGCCCTGGTTGATAAATAGCGTTGGATAGAGCATCTTCGTCTCTAGATGACCACTCTTCTCGGTTACATCTTACCTCGAGAGGAGAGAAATGTATCGCTCCCTACATCCTCGTGCGATTCCTTTTTAAATTTAAATTGCAATAGATCTCTTCTTATTCGGAAGCCATTTCCAGCCACTAAATTTCGCATCCCGAACACATTTTATTCATCGCTCCATCTTCCAGCCTTGCTCCGCCATCTTCCACCATGTGTTTGATCTTTCTTTTCGCGCACGACGATGGATCACGCCAGGACATTGCAATTTTATTGAATTTCCTCTAGCCATTTTCCTTCGCGACGCCTTGCTTCTTCCTTTACCCGAACGCATCCGCTCAAACGTCTGTTTCTGCCTTTCTCTCGTATCCGAACTGCTTGTTCTACGATTACATTGCACCTTCTACCCATTCTCCGTTTCCCAATTCGATTATTCCTCTTTCAGAAGATTTTACAAATCGGTTTAAAAATACACGGTGTCATATCCGGTGCAAATTCTGGCGGAAGGTTCCCGGCTAGATCGTCTTCCGAGACATTTTAACACCGACGGAACTCCAGGCAGGAAAAGGCAGCTGGAAGGTTGTTCAAATATTTAACCACTCTGCTTACGGTTATATCAACGTTTACACGTGTTAGCACTAGCTATTAACTGCTTTAACGTTATGTCTGATCCGAACTGTTAGGGTATAGGTAAACCAAAGTTGGAATTGAAATGAAACTTCCTCCGCAATTTTCTCCGTATTTCTCGAACTTCGACTAGAATCTGTATGAAACCGCTAGATGCAGGGATGGATCCGAAGTTCTAAACATTTTCATTCGCTGTTATACCTGGTTTGCTTGAAAAATGAGTCGTGGAGTATCTTCGACTCGCTCGTGTTCCGTGGGGGCTTTATCTCCATTATCGCGATCATTAGTGCCACCCACGCAGCATGGAATATGTTAATCGACCACCATATACGATTTCATCTTCCACGAATCACGGGATAGCTCGTCTTGCCTCGATTTTCTCGAAAGACTGATATATCCTCGAGTCGTTAACCCTCTAACGGTCCTCAAACTTTTTCCACCCAGTGACCTAACCTCTGACTTCTCCCATCCAGCAGGGATTACAGCATGTAACAATTCGTCAGCAAAGGTGACTCGATTTTCGTGCGAATTGTCATCAGCAGTCTCGAATCTTCTCGTTTCTCAAATGAGATTTGATAACGCAAAGGAATAGTATTCGGTGGAAACTGTGGAAAAACTGTATAGATCTTTATTGAACGGGCGAACGGTTAGAACTGGCCTGTTTAGGGCCACACAGGTCACAAGTGGTCTTCAGAAGACTGGAGACAAAAGACAAAACGCAGGGGAAGGGATCGCCCCATCATCCGTGGGATGTAGAGTTTAGTTTATTATTTAATTTTACTACAACACGATCGTTTCTTAAAATTCTGCCTTTCCAGGAGACGCTTTTCCAGTGCACAGGATTTCAGAATTAAATCTAGCTAGTAGAAAGATGAAAGATACAACGTGAGCTCAAAAATGCTACCCTTCCGATTATAATCTGTCAATCATAGATTGTCAAAATAATTACGTACCACTGGTAAATCGAGCAAGAGTAGAATTTCCAAAACTAACATCGTTTCTCAACCTATTCTCACTGCTGCCCGAATAATCGATGCTTTGATTAGATCCAGCTGTACGAACCTGGTGAAAGCGTTCACCGGTGTGAAGATAGGATTGTGTCTGTTGGTCGCGATTAGGCGGAAACTGAAGCAGGATGACGATCGGTTCACGAACGATCCAAGGGCCTCTGCGAGGCTAAACGCAAGCTGTTGAAGCTTTCGCTTGCTTGGTCCCGTTACTTTTCCAATATTCATACACGGCGATGTTTCCCGCGGCGTTCGTCCGGTTTCTCATACCGGTTTCCTCGTGACGGAGAGCGGATCAGGAAGGAAACGAGGCGCGAAAGAAAATTTCCTGCAAACTCGCGTCGCTCATTTTTACTTGCGACTTTCACGCTGCAACATCCTCCGTCTCGATGGAGCAACCTGCAGGTCGTCTCGTCTCGAAACCACCACGATGGTTTTCTCTTCTGTTCTTTTTTCACTCCCCCTCTCTCTTTCTCTCTCTCCCCCTTGGCTTTTTCATCCTTTTTTTGCCTCCTCCCTCTCTCTCTCTCTCTTCATCTTCCCTGGCTGGCTCTGCTTATAGCTAGGGCTCCGTTCGAGCTTCCCTTTGTGTGTAACGGTGACTCACGAAAGGACGACGGGCCAGATCGGCGGTAGAAGAAGAAGAAGAAGAAGAAGAAGAAGAAGAAGAAGAAGATGGTGGAGGTCCAAGGAGAGGCGTGGGAACAAAGGAAGGCGACCGGGACGAAATGAGCAGAGACCAAGAGAGGCAGAGATGAGAAGAGGGACCGACTTAGCCTCCCTTCTCGTCTCATCTTCTCATCATCCCTTTCTTTCCTCCTTCCTCTGCCTCCTAGCACGCTTGGATCCCCTTGCACTCTTCTTCGTCCTCTCCTTCGTCCTCTTCTCGGTCACCCAGCCTTCTGCTATCCTTTCAAAGCGGGAAAAAGGAATTGCCCGGAGAGTTATCGGAAGTAGTGCTATTCGTGGAGATTGCTCGTCGAATTAATTCCTAAATTGCCGCTTCTCGCGGATGGCTGGATAGTTTGATGCGTTGGAAGGTTGCGTGGGGGTGGATCATTCTGTCGGAGGGTGTCTAGATATGGCGGACATCTAGTGATTATGAGAATTAAGCAGGGTTATTGTTCCTCGAGAGAATGTCCTGATTTTTGTGTCGGTGTCTGTCAACTCGAATATTAACCCTTCGAGAGGTAACCATTTCATAAAATTTGGGAGATCGATATTAATTAATATATCAAATTTAACGTAATGTAACAGTATGCGAAGTATCGAAGTCAAATAATTCTGTAATTCTATTATTATACAACTCTTTATTTACTGCTCAGAAAAGTATCGTCAGTTTTTCAGTAGATAATCTTTGAATTTCTACTCTTCTCTAGCTAAGAAATTGTCGAGTGCAAAGGGTTAATAGGGGTTTCTATGGTGTTTCTTTTTTTATCTTTATCCAAGAATTTTCGAAAATGTAACAAGGCACAGGAAGATCGTTTTACTTTGATTTTACGAAATTTCTGCCTCGTTTCAACCGCGTTTCTAGTGAAACTCTATTTATTCTGTCAAGTTCCGTATGTTCATTTCTGGGATTACTTTGTTCCAAGGTGTTCATTTACCGTTGCCTTTGATCACTGTGTATTTTTCCATCGAATGTGAGCAACATTGTTCGAGTAATTTGTTGATTAATCGTGACACAGATTGACAGATTTCTTTTAGTAAATAGGCTGTTAAATTTCAACGACGAGTAACTTCTTATATTACTACTTCGAATAAGACTCATCCTCTGTATTCTAAGCAAGGGAATCCGGACAGAGTCAACATAGAACCGTTTCACTAGTTTGTCCCATAAGATTTTTAATATTTTCTCAGCATATCTTTAGATAGCGTGTCTCACGAAAGAAGTTCTTGTCAGGAGCAGCTATTTTGTAATTTAAAAAACCGAGGCACCATTCTCAGTGGTTATTTAGCAGAATCAGATAAATCATGTCACCATTTCTTTCTATATATGTTATTACCAAACGAGTAATTATAATGATTTCATCGTAGACGATCCTCGAGTTTGCTATCTCCGAGCAGGGAAAAAGGTGCAAGTCATCGGAACTAGTTGAAAAAATTGAAATTACAATTTTTCGGCACAGGTGCAAACATGCTAATCCGGTCACGAAAACGTCCTCCATATTCTCCTGTAATTATGATCATTCCCGTGGAAACCTGAAATTATCAAAGACCCGATCGAGAACGAGAAAGCGAGATATTAAATGAGGAACAATTAAAAATGAATAAAAGACGAAGTGAATCGGTAAACACTGAGATCAGCGTATAATCATTGAAGCAATCGCTCAGAAATGATATCAAATTAAGTCCGCGAAGTAGTATTACTCCGGTGGGTTAATTGGCTGCCTCGGATTCGAGAAGAGATCCGGCGGCCGGTGATTCGAGCAAAACCTTGCAGTGGGTTCTTTCATCTTTCACGTTTCAAAGAGAAACCAGATGGAGCACGGCGGCAGAGTACCAGTAGAGAAAGAGGGAGTAGTGACCTTTGGTGTGCGTAGCCTAGAATGGGGAGGTAACCTAACGAGAAATTGACATCGAGAGTCGTCGAGGTCAGGCTGCAAAACGGCAGTTCCTGCGCCACTTTCCTCCATCCTTCTCAATGCACATTTTTAACGCTACATCACAAGGTATCCCGCATTTCCTGCTTCGCTATTCGCCGTTTAATCGGCAATTATTAAACACAGGTGGCTCTCGTTTAACATAATTCCTGCCGTGTAATGATGGAATTACGCTGAACGAAATCGCGCGACAGCTGAAGATTTCGTATAATGTCCAACGGTAATTGAAATTTATGCGCTAAAACTGGAAATACGGAATATTCCGTGACCACTTAAGCAAGGTGTTAACTCTTTCGGAGACCTCGTGCGTCCTGATTTATGCCATATAAATGACACGAGGTGGCATATGCATCTTGCCTGCTAATATTATTATCCTCTAATGTACTACTAATAGTATCAGCGATTTAACTACGAAATGCAATCTATGAAATTCTACAAATTTATTGCAGCCTATAAATTCACTGATATTGCTAATTCACAACTCCCTGATAGGTTATCGATAAGTTATCGTGCGAGATTAAATAATAGATGAAATTATTTAAATAACCGATAGAGGAAGGTTAAGTAGCTAGCCTTTATTCTCTTATTTACACGATTTAATGAAACATCTTCATCTGTGAACACATTGTTAGGCATAGGAAGCTTCGTGAGAAATGTAATTCCTAGGGAATATATAGGGAATGGAAGGAAAATCGGAAGGAAGGAGAAGGAATGAAAAATGCGAAGCAGAATTTGACGAGAAGTGGCTTTGAACTTTCATGATCGTCTCGTAATAAGATATCAGCCCCGAATGGGTTAACGTGTCGGCTTCCGAGAGCGGCCCGCTTTCAGCCTGTACCTGTTTCTGCCTTCGTCGCTGAAAGAAACGATACCTGGAAGGTTGGAGGTTGTTCTCTCAGGTGGGGATGCTCTACGACAGATGCGAGATGTGCTGCACCTTCTTGCATGCACCGCGTAACTGGTTGTCCAGCCCAGATCGCTTTCCTTCCACGAATCTCCATTCAAATCTTTACATTCAGCAGCCACCGGGCTGCTGCTTCTCACAATTAGACGAATTCGAGTCTAATCCTTCCAGGAATTTATATTTGTATTGCAGTATACGGTATTGGCAGAATTTAATTCATTTTAACCCGTTGACTGCGATCTGTTCCAAGTAGAAACGCTTCACGTGACGACAGAAACAATTGCCGAACATACATATGAAACAAAGTAAACCACCAAAGCCTTCGCCGAGCTCGCATTTGTGTCCATGGTCCAAACTGATAGCATTCGCTGGTCGTATATCTGTTAAAGGGTTGACCCATAGCAGTCATTGGATTAATTAGTTTCATGAATATTGATTTATATTTTTGTGCACTAGATATTTTTATTTCATCGTCTACCTGTGTTGTAAGGCATTC